>NC_051423.1:32128743-32138743 GCF_015228065.2 Penaeus monodon | reverse complement strand
CCATCATTTGCGTCGCGACTCCCCTTGGTCTAAGTTACTGTGTAAACATTTCCCGCATGTTCTAGCCTATGTCACCCGACCTGGCATGCTGGCCGTCTCCTTTCGAGGCTGTTTATACCTGTCGTTTCCTAGATAGACACGTATAGTCATGTAGAAATTTCGGTTTAATGCATATTATCTCCAAAACGACCCGTTTGACTTGTCTTATCTCTCTCTCTCCCTCTCTCTCTTCCTCTCTCTCCCTCCCTCTCGTATTTTGCGCATTCTTATCGCCTCTAACGTGTTCCTCAGAATGGCTCTTGGATATACCACCCGGAATCACTCTCGTTTCACCTGAACTGGCTTGACCTGACCCACTAAAAGGTATGTAGAAGTCACGTAGAAGCAATGGACTTTCTGGATCTTGGGCAAGGCACTTTCAACCCACTGAAGCTTGACGTCACAGAGTTGGGTGGACGGTTTTCGTGGCTGACAGCAAGAGGGGGTTGGCGTTGGGGTTGTGATGGCGGGGGGTGGGTGGGTTAGGGATGCTGCCCTTGCTGTTATTATAAAGATGATAACAATAATAGTCATTCTTATTCTTCTTCTTATTATTATTATTAGTGTTATTGGTATTATTATTATTATCATTATTATTATTATTATTATTATCACTCTTACTAATCTCATTATTATTATCATATTTTTGTTATTAATATTATTTTTAATATTATCTTTATTATTATCATTTTTATTATTGTTATTTTCATTATTATCATTTTTATTATTGATAGTAGTATTATCACTATCATTACTATTACAGCTACTTTTATCATTATTATTATTGTCATTATTCTTCTTATTATTATTATGCTATTATTATTATTATTATCATTATTATTATTATTATTATTATTATTATTATTATTTTTATTATTGTTATTATTATTATTATCATTATCATAAATCTTATTCTTATTCTTATTCTTATCATCACCATCATCATCATCATCATCATCATCATCATCATCATTATTACTACTATAAGCATAATAATGATAATAATAATAATAATAATAATAATAATAATAATAATAATAATAATAATAATAATAATAATAATAATAATAATAATAATAATAATAATAATGATAATAATAACAATGATAGTAATTACAATTATTATTATTATTATTATTATTATTATTATTATTATCATTATTATTATTATCATAATAATAATAATTATTATTATCATTATTATTATTATTTTCTTTTCTTTAGATCTGCTAATTAAAACCAAGCACCGTGTCACTACCAGCGACCTTGGGTGATTGAAGTTTGAGGCAAATGGAACACTAACAGAAATATGCTCACAACTTCTGCAGCAGGCTCCTTGAGTGCATAGCAAAAGCAGTACATTACCTCATTATACTCTTCCCTTGTCCATTTAAGTCTTGTTTTCCTTTGATTGATAGTACAAGATGGCCGAACCACAGGGCCAGGGGTGGGAACTATCCCGTCCTAGTAACCTGGCGGATTTTGATAAATGGAAGAGTTAGACTTAGTTCTGCCCTGGGGGATGCGCCCCTTGTTGATCCGTGTGACGGGCGACGCTTCATCACCCACTTCCTACTCTCACTTCAGAAGCAGGATACATTTCAGCCCCACTGCCAAGAAGCTGGACATCCCGCGCCAATCACCAACTGGCATTATTATTATTATTATGATAATGATAATAATAATAATAATAATATAGTCAGATATAAATAACCCAAGACAAGAATTTTGCGATGTAGTGTTATGACATTTTAATTATTTAGTCCATTCCGCTCTGCAACTTTACGTTTTTGTAAATAAATTGGCAAAATTTCATTTTCTCTTAATCTTGAAATTAGGGATGTCTAAATTACATATCCTAACGGAGTAGGCCGCCTGTCGCACACTCGCACTTGCATGTGGTGATCTGTGTGTGCACTTGCGCTGATTATTATTATTATTATTATCATTATCATTATCATTATTATTATTATTATTATTATTATTATTATTATTATTATTATTATTATTATTATTATTATTATTATTATTATTATTATTATTATATTTATTATTATTATTACTATTATTATGGCTACTATCATTATTATCACTATAATTTTTCTTATCGTTATTATAATTTTCCTTATTATCAATATCATCATTATTATTATGATCATTACCATTATCCTTATCATTGTTATTATCATTACTATCGTTATTATTTTTTCTTTTTATGTTGATGATGTTGATGATTATTGATATCATTATTGTTATTTTTATTATTATCATCATTATTAGTATTAGTATTATTATAATTTTAATACACACACACACACACACACACACACACACACACACACACACACACACACACACACACACACACACACACATATATATATATATATATATATATATATATATATATATTATATATATATATATATATATATATATATATATATATATATAATATATATATATATATATATATACATATATTATGTATATTTATGGATACAAATACTTATATATACTTATATATAAGTATATTCATATATATAGGAATAATCCTTTCATATGATTTTTTTCATTTGCATATGCTACTGGGAGAAATTCCTTTTGCGTTCAAGGAAAGGCCAGAAAAAAATCAGATAACTTACAGACGTAAGAAAAAGAAACAAATTGGTGTAAGTTACATGTCAGTGCATTAATGAGTCCTAGACGTAGCTAAAAAAAACTTGGCACAGGTCAAGACTTACAGTGACTTAAGCTTATTACAGAGCCGAGTCTTATAGATAAAGAAATGGTCATGCAGTAGCCACCCGAGGCACGTTTTGAGGGGAAACTTTTTCATTTGTAGATTGTCTGAATCCGTAGATATGCAGATTTTAGTGATCTTCGTCTAAAGAGAAAACACACCTTTAAAATGCTGACACACACACACACATGCATACATATATGTGTATCTATCTATATGTCTGTCTTTATGTATGTATCTATATGTATATAAATATATATACATATACATGTATGTATATGTATATATACACACACACATACATACTCACACGCACATACATATATGTGATAATACATGCATACACACACACACACACACACACATATATATATATATATATATATATATATATATATATATATATATATATATATATATCTATATATCTATATATCTATATATATATATATATATATATATATATATATATATATATATATATATATATATATATATATATATATGTGTGTGTGTGTGTGTGTGTGTGTGTGTGTGTGTGTGTATGCATGTATGTGTATATATCTATATATCTATCTATATATTTATATATATATATATATCTTTAATTATATCTATATATACACACATATGTATGTATATGCTGGCGCGTCCGTACCCATACATACATGTAAGTGTGCTACATAGCCGTGATAAAGTGTGTTGTTTCATAAGTTGTATGATCTGCAACAATTTTCAAGACGCTGCATTACTGGTCACAGCTGTGCATCGCGTTCATTACCAAGATGTAATTTCTGCTTTCCTCCTTATCTTATTTCTTCCTTTCCATTTTTTTTTATTTCTTTATTATCATTATTATTATTATTATTATTGTATATTTTTTGCTTATTTCATTGCGATTATCCTTTAACTTCTTTGTTATATACAATTGTTTTTTTGTGGAATTGTCTTTTTCCATTTTGCATATCATCAATACATGGGGATATGTATAGAAAAAAGGATTTGAAAAATAAAACATATATCAAAATGCCAACAAAATATATTTCATTTATAACCAACAGTCAGTCATACAGTCCAGTGTACATAATTTTTTTTCATTAAAAAACGGTATTTACAAATTGGATATACATCAAAATTTGAGTCACGTGTCATAAAATTACAAGGGGGGGAGGGGAGCTAAAATAAAAACAAAAAAACAAAAAAACAAAAGAATACAAACATAATGAAAAACACATGATTTCTGATATCAAATATATATATAAAAGACATTAGTTTTATACATCTTGTACACATCAAAAGAAGAAAAAAAGTTTGTCTTTCACGAAGTAAAACTGTCTCGTCGAGCGCACTTCATTTTTTAAAAAGTTTAAGTGTATTAAAATGTGTAGGATAATATAAATACTCTGAATTATTTTGAACCACCTGACTAGCCCAAATAAGCTACAAACCATTAACTAGAGAGAGAGGTTGTGATAGCACTGAACTGCGCTGTCACATTTTTTATTAAATAAAAAATATCCCACTGGACTATACATATATTTCTCTCTACATATATATTTACAAATATCACATTCGCGTAAAAAATAGCTCACTGCAAAATAAAACTTCTAGGCAGAGTGTATGATATCAAAATGATCACTCTTAAAAATTCCCACTTTTTTCTTACATCTTTTAGAAGACTTGATTTCTCGACACACCACTGCGCATCCAGGCAGTGTTTTGTTTCCCCCGCGCATGCGCACACAACCTCTATTTCAGCCGATGGTCTAGAGCCCTGCGCGTATGAGGGTACCATTTGTAAATTAGTCTACTGTATTGTTTTCCTCCAATCTGTACAAACTGAGTGTGCAAACTGTACAATTTGCGGAGACTTAGAGCCTTACTGTTTACTTATTCAGTATTAAACTATGTACAAAATTTACATTAAAAAATCTTAAAACAAAGACGGAAGACCAAGTGAATAAAAAAAGGTCACGTTTCATTTTCCCCTTCTTTTCAAAAAACTATTATGCAAAATACAAAAGTATTTCTCTCGTAATATCATTTGTATAACAAAGTGAAAAGGATTTTCTAACTACAAAAATACATCGCTGGGAAGGCGGAGACATGATACAAACAGAAGAAACACTACAAAAAATTATCGCAAATTATCCAAAAAGATATAAAAAAGTTATCCTCAAGCTCGAAATTCACTACTGAGAACTGATAGCTTTTTGTCTTATTCTTTATTTACTTTTTGGACCACTGACGTAAGGCACATGTTTTTTCTTCAGTTCATTTTTTTTAATTTAATATTTGGCGGTTCCTTGTGAATACCGGGAACAGAGAAGAGACTAGACAAAGGAAAAATACGATACATGAATGAAAATGAAGATCTAAAAACATATACTGTTTAAAAGTTGGTTGTTTTGAAACATGTGTCTAAGAACATAACAGGAGAAGGTAAGAATTGCGATGCGAAAGAAGGGAGAAAAGAAAAGAAAAGAAAGAAAGAAAGAAAAAAACCAGTGGGAAACCAAGGACCTGATTTCTGAAACCGCGCCAGAAGGGAGCCGAATGGGCGGAGCTTCGTGACGTCGCCGAGCCAATCAAAATGATCGACAGGTCAGACACTTGTCCCCAATAACCTCCTCCATCACACCTCAACTGGCACTTCCTGAATATGGTGGCACTCGTCGGTGACACCCTCTACCTCATTACACCAACGGTTGACTTGTCACTCAGTCTCATGGCCGTGTTTGTCTTTAATATGGACACTTCTAACGGTCCCCCCGCCTCTTCCCCACCCACCCCCTTTTGACCTCCGGATTTAGCTGTTTCTCGGCGTATTGAAGTCGGTTTGAAATTTCTTCGGGGATGAGGGGAGAGCGGCAAAGGAGGGGGAGAGTTATGTGAGGGGAGAGACTGTATTTGTCTTCCCCTCCCCCTTTTTTTCTATACCATTCACTCTCTTTTTCAACTCGCACACCTTTTTTCCCCTCTGCTAACCATTCCCTCGGCGTGGTATGACCCTCTTCCCCTCACCCCCTTACTTCTAAATAAGCCCGCCAGTGCCAGCTGTGCCGGCACTTCCCTCGCCCCCTACTCACCGCCCATACCGCCTCCCCCTTTCCCTCTCCCCAACTCCAGATTCCTAATCTAAAAACACCCCGGGAGCGGCTGGGGAGACTCTCACGTAAACACTAGATGGGGCGAGGGGAGAGTGGGGCGTCACTCCTTATGTGACAGACACACACCCTATTAAAAGAGGGGAGACACGGGGAAAGGAGAACGTGAAAAGAGGGGAACAACAGGGGGAGAGAGCTGAGAGAAGGTTAGATAGAAGGGGATGTTTGTCAAAGATTTGGGGAAGGGGCAGGAAAGCGCAGGAGTGGGGGGGGGGGGGGACTTATAAATGGAGATTGTACCGAGTCATTATGTTTGACTGTAGTAGATGCTAAAACGGGAGTAGTTTTGGAACCTTGAAAGTACGCATGCATGTAGGTTTAAAAACTTCAACGGAAATTTGTGTACAAAGCATGAACTCTTCAGTATTGCTATAACAACAAACTTCTCATATCTTGTAATATCAGACTATGAATAAACTTTCATCATTCAATATATATAAATAGGTTTCATAATAACTAATATCTGTAAGTATTCTTTAAATGAGACCGAGAAAAATTCAGTGGCGGGATTACTAGCCTAAAGTAGTTTCTGAAATTTCGTTGTTTACTGTCTGGGATCCATTACTTTCCGTCAATTGCAAAAATCCCGGGGTCCGCGGTAGTGAGAAAAAACGTGGTTGCAACTACACGTATATTTATGTGAGGTTTATCTTGGTACAAATACTTACTGCTTGACAATGAGTTCAGGCGTGAATAGACATTATTTTCTATAATCCTATAGCAATGCTAGTTACGAGTTTAGCTTTTATTCATAAATTCACGTAAAGTTCTTAAACCTCAACACACACATACGCTCTTGAGAATTTCCTTCACTACGTATAACTCGAGCTTCGAGTGGGGGAGAGAGGGCGGCCGCTCCCTGTGATTGACACAGCCTGCGAGAAAGGAAAGCATGGGGCGAGGGGGGAGGAGGGATGGGGGAGAGGGTTGATAAAGGTTAATGAGGACCAAGGGGATGTTTGTCGAAGGCCGTGGAGAATAATGGGGAGGGAGGGGGAGTACGCGGGCCAATTATCAGAAAGAGATTATGTAAGCGTATGAAATATGTCTACATTTTTATTTTCAAATTTCTTCGAAAATACAATACCAGAGGGGAAATTATCCAATTAACCCCAGCATCACTGTCAAGAACCCCCCACCTCCCCTACTCCCCACTTGAAAACCCATTCCTGACATCCCGTCTTCCCTCACTCCAATTTTCCCCTTCTCTCCACGCCTCTGAGACTCACGCCCCCTCGGCACAGCGGCGCGTCAGCTGGTTTCCCCTCCATTTGCCTAAATACCAACGACGCCTGTTTGTTCGCAACTTTCCCGGGTGGCTCCGACGACGTCCTTGTTGCCTGGACACGTGGGGCCCGCGTCTCAGTGCACGTGTAGTGGCTTTACTTTTTTTTTTTGGGTTACGAGTCTGTTCTAACTTTTACGTATCTGGTTTTCTTTCTTGTTTTTTTTTTGTGTGCCCAATATTTGATTTGACTGTGCCTGACTGAGGTAGTGTTTAGAGAGTTCATTTGTACCAGTTCTGATGAAAATAGTGAAAGTACTAAGATGCCAAGGCCAGAGTTATGTATGAAGTTTCGGAGTCAGCCGAACATGCGGAAAAATTGTTCAAGGGTCGAAGCAGAAAAACAGAGAATAGGGGACGATGTGGTAAAATAATGAAATAGGAAAAGAATAAAGTGTCCATAGAACATGTATCAAATGAAATAAAAGAAGTCTGATATCTAGGGAATCATGTATCTCTTCATCTATTGTTCAAAAGTTATTTGACAAAATCTGTTTTGACGCTTCAGAAAAAAATACATCTGTAATATAAAAATCAGATTGTCCTCCGCCATTTACGATTAATCAGATCAATTTTTTGCTTCTACATGGAATCCAGAATTTTAAATCTCGAACATCGCAGTTTCAACAACTACATTTTAAAAAATAAATAACTCTTTTATCCACAGTCTTGCAAACTGCGTGGGAGTTTCGTTCCCTTTTTTGTAATAATACAAGATTTTTTACTGGTATTTTGACAAATGGGAAGTGTGCTAGGCCATACAGAAATAATGGGAAATTGTAGATTATCTGTATATTTTGACCCGTCTCGCATACCTGACTTCTAACGAGGGCTGTCGTTGCTGCCATCTTGTGGGGGAAATTTGAACTATGAGAGCAGGCAGCAAAAACATCCCAGCAGCGGTGCCAACTCAATGCTTTATGATTCATCAATACACTAAATGACTCTACTTGCAAACAAATGTATTCATCTTTCAATATGCGCATAATGTGTTGTGATAGCCACGGAGAAGTGAAATTTTGAATGATGATCTTTTGTTCGATAGTACATAGTCTTTGAGAGCTTGACAACACCACTAGAAATCATTAGTCAAAATTCCAACCAGAGTAGGGACATAGGAATGCTCTGGTTGACATGAGTAAGATAAAATCTGGACGGCTCCGGGTCTCCTGTTCCTGTCACCCTCGCACGTGACGCGCTGAACAGCATGAACAAGCTTTCGATGGGACGTGACGGAGGGTGGGGCAGGAGAGCCCGAACTCGTCCACTTTGGGGGCACGATTTGCAAGCCTTACAAGAAATGCCTCACAGGCCCTTAACAACGGCTTACATGTTTATACTATAACACACATCGACACACAAAGCTATAATGTACTTTGGTGAGCACCTTATTGTTATGAGATTATAAAAATCGATGTTCCTAACCAAAGACCATTGTGGTATACTGAAGTTGCAAAGTCTATAGTAAAGGCCGGCTTGAGAAGCCGCCTCGATGGGCTGACGGAGGGCCTGGGAAGGGCGGCCGCTGGAACGGAGTCCCGGTGTCACGGACGAGCCTTTCCTGGAGGGACTTGGCAGACAGCCCTTCACGGAAGGAGGTCATTTCCCTCCCGAAGGAGCGCGAGACAGACAACGAGCAGAACAGGACAAACATCAGGCGGACGGCTGTTGTGTTTCACGGCAGATCCTGTGTAGCACACGGCGGCTGCGGGAGCGGGGCCCTCGCACTTCGACTAGAACACACGTTTAGTACAAATATCTTGTCTTTTGGAATTCTAAATAGACTATACTTTTCTCTCACAGATTAGGTCTTTCAGCATTTAAAATACACTAATAAATATGCGAGTTGTCACTCGGTGGGACTATCTCGAACTTGAGTCACTGAATGTTTCTGGGCCACTTGTGGGCGTGTCACTGTGGGCGTGGTAACACTGGGGAGGAGAAGCCCTAGAGGGCATGTGATCACTGGAGGGGGGGGGGCAGGAGAGTGACAGAGGGGGGACGCGAGTGTCACTCGAGGGTGTGGGCGTGTGGGCGGCCTACTCGTCCCTCTTCTTCTTGGCCTTACCCTCCACCTGGATGGTCCGCGTCGTCAGGTCGACGCACTCGCTGAACGAGGGCTCGGTGCCGCCCGCGCTGTAGTCGTGGCCGGCGAGGCGCGACAGCGACAGGATATACGAGCACGCTATTCTCAGCACCGACAGCTTGGACAGCTTCTGGTTGTGGCTGTAGGCCGGCACCGACGTCCGCAGCTTCTCGAAGGCGGCGCTGATGGTGTGGACGCGGTTGCGCTCGCGCGCGTTGGCCTCGATGCGCCGCTCCCGCGTCATGTTCTTGTAGTTGCGCTGCTTCTGCTTGCTGGGCTGCAGCAGGGCGTGGATGGTGTCGTCGTCGTCGGGCGGGCACGCGTCGCCGCCCAGGCTGCCGGCCACGTCGTCCTCGCCGTCGGCCGGCGCCCGCGACGGGCTGTCCGACGCGATCAGGGACTCCACGCTCAGGAACTTGGACGGCGCCTTGCCCGCCTTGCGCACCACGCTCACCTCGGCGCGCGCGGCGGGGTGCGCGCCCGCGCTCGGGCTCGGCCCCTCCGGCGCCGCCACGCGCGTCACCAGCGGCAGCGGCAGGTCGTCGCGGGGCACGCGCTCCCCCGGGGGCGTCCGCGGCGGCGGGGACTTCGGCGGCGGCGACGCGGGAGGCAGCTGCGAGGGCAGCAGCGGCCGGGGCAGCGGGTACGGGTGCGGGAGCAGCATGGGGTAGTGGTGGGGG
>NC_051423.1:32121243-32126243 GCF_015228065.2 Penaeus monodon | reverse complement strand
AAATTGCGGATATTCTTTCTAAAACGGAAGGAGGAATTATTGTAACAATTAGTTCATATATTTTCTCAGTTTCTTTTCATTTCTTCTTTTCCACCTATTCCCTTCTTCTATTTCCTTGCTTCTCCCCCATTCTTCCATCCCCCACATCCTTCCTCTCTCCTCTTCCATCCCTTTCTCCTTTTATTTATTTTCCCCCCACTCGTACACCGTTCCTCCCCCCTCCCCTTTCTCACATCCTTCCTCTTCCATCTCTTCCTCCTTTTTTTTTCCTTTCCTTCATCGCACTTCCTTCCTTCTTCCTCCTTCGTCTATGGGAACATCACGATCTCTGTCACGGCCGATTAATCAGCCGCAATTAATTAATTATCTCTGCGGTTGCACAAAGGACATGGGACTGGCGATTCATCCTGTGGTTCGTTCCGTTTTACTTTTTGCCACTGAGCTTTTTTTTCTGTGTCTTGCCCTCTCTCTCGTTTCGTCTTTCTCTCTCTGGCTCTGTCTCTTTCTCTCGTCTCGTCTCTCTTTCTCTCTCTGTTTCTTTCTCTTTCTCTTGTCTCGACTCACTCTCTGTCTCTCTCGTTTCGTCTTTCTTTCTCTCTCTGTTTCTGTCTCTTTCTCTTGTCTCGACTCACTCTCTCTCTCTGTCTCTGTCTCTCTCTCTCTCTCTCTCTCTCTCTCTCTCTCTCTCTCTCTCTCTCTCTCTCTCGCTCTTCCTCCTTTCAAGAAAACGAGGGAAAACAAAGAAAATAAACTGTGGTTTATGGGATAGCGAAGAAATGACTATTTAATGGAAGAAATAAAAGAGAAGAAAGTTTAGTGAAGGGATCTTTGAGGATTACAATAAAAAGAAAATATATAGAGAACGAAAAGAGGAAAATAAAGGGTAATAAATACATGATAAAATAAATGCGTATAACAAGAAGAACGAAAAGAAAATAGAGGACAGACTCGAGTAGAAAAAAAACAAACAATACTGCAAATAACACAAATATTCAAAGAACAGAAGGGAGGGGAAAAAGGGAACGAGCAATGTTGCTTAGAGGAAAAAAAATGGCCTTGGTGTCAGGAGCTTATCAATGTCTCCAGCTAATTTTCCTCTCCCGGCGCTGGTCTCCGTAACAAAAGACGGTCTTCATGCGTGAAAATGGGATTGTCTATCAGCCGCGGATGTTTCAATTTTGGCGATCCACAGAAAACGGATCGAGGCTTTTTTTTCGTTTTTTTTATGCGTGTTTTTTTCTTATTCTCTCTCTCTCTCTCTCTCTCTCTCTCTCTCTCTCTCTCTCTCTCTCTCTCTCTCTCTCTCTATTCTCCTCTATTTCTCTATTTATCTCTCGTTCGTGTGTTATTAATTTAGATTATATAATATATC
Source organism: Penaeus monodon (assembly GCF_015228065.2). Lineage (NCBI taxonomy): Eukaryota > Metazoa > Arthropoda > Malacostraca > Decapoda > Penaeidae > Penaeus > Penaeus monodon. The sequence goes on along the minus strand of NC_051423.1, from coordinate 32,124,871 downwards.
AAATAATAAAAACAATAGAAAGGGAGGCAGTGTAGATATACATAGATATATTTTCAATATTTTTCCAATCTCTTTTCTTTCATCTTTTATTGTCTTTTCTCTGTCTTCTCCTCTGTTATCGCTTTTATTCCCATGACTCTTACTTTCCCTCTCTCTTGCTTCGGTCATGCACGAAAACGTTACACTAAATGTTTGCTTTATACTTCCAACCTCTTTTGTATCTTTCTGGTTACTACGTTCTATCTATCTCTTTGTCTATCTTTATCTATACATAAGTCTATCTACCAAGTCAACATTCTGAAACATCTACTTGTGACTCTCTACTTTTCGTACATCTGTCCATCAATTATTCATTCAACAGCGTCAGCTCAGCAAGTCTGCTCGCCTGTCAGTCTGTCTTTCTGAATATCAACCTGTCTGCCACGTATACGGCTCGGCAGACAGCCTCGGGTCTGGGGTCTGCCTGGCCGTGGGAACAAAATCACTGGATCGGAATATTTGCTTTCTTCTTTTGGTCCTCGTCATGCGTAGTGCGTCCGGGCTGTGATGTGTGCCGCGGGAAGGGGAGGAGGAGGAGGAGGAGGAGGAGGAGGAGGAGGAAAGGAGGAGGAGGAGGAAAGGAGGAGGAAAGGAGGAGGAGGAGGAGGGGGAGGGGTAGAAAAGGAGGAGGACGATGCTGCTGCTGCAGATAATGATGATGATGATGATGACGATGAGGAGGAGAAAGAAGAGGTGTTGTGGTAGTGGAGGAGGAAGAAGAAGAAGCGGCCGGAGAGTTCGAGGGAAAAAAGGTGGAGGATGAGTGAAAATGTGGAGGAGATAGACGGAAAAAAGAGACGGGGAAGAAGGCACCGGAACACGATCGAGCGGAGGCCGCCGTCAGCGCATTATCAAACGCCTCCAAACTCGATCATTATTGTCAGAGCAGCGTGCGCTGTTTACATTTCTGCCAGCAAGGAAATGTCTCCAGGTTTCCATTTACTTGTTAGCGTCACTCTCCCCTCCCCTTTAGACAAAGAGCCCGTAGCGAGGAGCGGCCGGAGAAAACAGCTGAGTGATGTAAACAGCTGATTGATGTAAACAAAGAGAGAAAGCTTGCCGTGACAGGTTCGGCTAGAAAAGGCCTCGGAGCGAGCTAAGAGGATTAATATGTATATATACAGACTTGTCGTTCCTTTCGTTAAGATGTCAACATATGTGGTGTTGGGTGGCCATGTTGCTGGTCTTGATTATGACACTGATGTGGACACTTCGGCTAAATAATTTTACGCTAATCCTCATTCGCAAAACGAAGCGCATCGCACGTTTGATTCTCTTTAAAAGTTGTGGCTGTAGCTGAATGTACACATTTTAATCCATTACCGCGTCACGCCCACGAGTGCATCCTCCCACACGCCCACACCCAAACCCTCAACTCTCCACTCACCATCATAATCATTCTCTACAGCAGCGTCGTCGGTTGCCTCCCCCCCCCTTCCTTCTCCGCACCCATCTCTCCTTGTTCTCTCCCATTTCTCTTCCTCGGTCGTCCGTCAATCTATCTCGCTTTCCGTGCTCTGCCTTTCTCTCTCTCTTTCTCCGTCTCTCTCTCTCTCTTTCTCCGTCTCTCTCTCTCTCTCTCTCTCTCTCTCTCTCTCTCTCTCTCTCTCTCTCTCTCTCTTTCTATCTCCCTCTCTCTCTGCCCGCTATTTCCACCCCTCCACCTCCCTCCCCACAAACCTCCCCCATCCCCCTACCCTGCTCTTCCCCTAGCCCTCTCCCCAGCCCCTGCTCTCGCCTCCTCCCCTCCCCTACACCCCCTCCTCCCCTTTCTGGTGTCCTGAGTGGGGTCTCGGTTTACACCTGACGCCGGCCGCCCCCCCCCCCCCGCACACACCCCCGCCCACAATGGCGCCTTTGCCGGGGAGGCGCCGCCCAGTCCGAGCTACGGGGGAGGGGAGGGAGGGGAGGCAGGGAGGGGAATGGTGAGGGGAAAGGGGCGATGGCGGCTCGCTGGTGGAGGAGGAGCAGGAGTGGAGGAGAGGAGGAGAAAAAAGGTGGAAGGAAGAGAAAAGTCACCACTATTTTGGTTTGTCCTTAGTGAAAAGGAAAGGCAGGGAAGGGACAGGAAAGAGAGAGAGATTGAGAGAGAGAGAGAGAGAGAGAGAGAGAGAGAGAGAGAGAGAGAGAGAGAGAGAGAGAGAGAGAGAGAGAGAGAGAGAGAAAGAGAAAGAGAAAGAGAAAGAGAAAGAGAGAAAGAGAAAGAAGGAGAAAGAGAGAAAGAGAAAGAGATAGAGAGAGAGAGAGAAAGAGAGAGAAATATAAAGATAAATAGATAGAGAAAGAGAGCGATTGACAACCAAGAAAAATACTGCATTCTACAATACCTTCCATAAAAGATCATTCAGAAAAATCTACGAAATCAGGCGACAGTGTCTGCACCGCCAGCAATACGCATGCGCGACACATCCGGGTCTTGGGGCCACTATAAATTTCATACAATTATTTGGGCAACGAACACAGGGTCGGGGCAAGGGGGCAGGGGGAGGGGGAGGCGGTGAGGAGGGACAGGGGAGGTGGTGGGGTAGGGGAAGGTGGAGGGGGTGTGGGGAGGAGGAGAAACGAGTAGATAAACAGACAGAATAGCGGGAATGAGGGAAACAAAAACAAGCATGAAAGACATTAGCGAGAAGAGACACATGAGAAACAATTTAGATGAGTATACAAGCACACTCACGCACGCACGCACACACACACACACACACACACACACACACACACACACACACACACACACACAAAGGCTTCCAAACTCCGGTAAACAGCTGGGCAGACGCGCGCGGAGCCAAGGAAACGGCAAATCTTAATTAATATATCGATACGTAGAAACCGGCTCCGCAGCGGTCAGGCGCAACAGGTGTCACTCAGCGCCGACAGCGAGACAGGTGGGCGGCCGATGGGACTTGCGGTGGGCGTGTGGGCGGATAATCTTTCTCCACCCCCCCCCCCCCGCGGAATCCTCCAGCAGCCGTTATGACTAAATGCGGGCGTCGCGATGGGCGCGGTGGGGGTAGGGGGAGGGGGGATAAGGGGGAGATGAAGAGGAGGAGGAGGAGGAGGAGAAAGAGGAGGAGGAGGAGGAGGAGAAAGAGGAAGAGGAGTAGGAGGAAGAGGAGGAGGAGGAAGAAGGAGGAGGAGGAGGAGAGGAAGAAGGAAGGGGAGAGGAGGAGGAGGAGGAGGAGGAGGAGGAAGGAGGAGGAGGAGGAGGAGGAAGAGGAGGAGGAGGAAGAGGAGGAGGGGGAAGAGGAGGAGGGGAGGAGGAGAGGAGGAGGAGGAGGAGAGGAGAGAGAGGAGGAGAGAAGGAGGAAGAGGAGAGGAAGAGGAGAGAAGAGGAGGAGAGAGAGGAGGAGGAGGAGAGGAGGAAGGAGGAGATGAGGAAGGAATGAAAGAAGAAGAGGAGGAAGATGAAAGGAGAAGAGGAGAAGAGGAGAGATTGGTAGTGAAGTATACGAAACAAAAGGAAGATACGAAAGAAAGTGGAAAAAAATGCAAAAAATTACAACCAAAACAACCGCCCCCCCCTAAAGAAAAAAAAAAAAAAAAAAAAAAAAAAAAAAAAAAAAAAATCCCACGAACAGCACCACCACCA
>NC_051423.1:32103743-32116243 GCF_015228065.2 Penaeus monodon | reverse complement strand
GGGAGAGGGAGGGAGAGGGAGAGAAGGGTGGAGAGGGAGGGAGAGGGGGGAGAGGGAGGGAGGGAAGGGGGAGGGAGGGCTGGAAAGAAAAGGGAGGGAGGGAGGCAGAAGGGAGGGAAGAAAGAGGGAGGGAGGGAGAAGGGAGGGATAACGGAGGGAGTGAAAGAGGGAGGGGGAAAAGGAGGGCGTAAAGGAGGGAGAGAAGGAGAGAAAGAGGGAGGAAGAGAGGATGGGGGAGGTGGAGGAGATGGAAGAAGGTTGGAAAACCGGACGGGTGGAATAGAAAAGACTAAATGAGAGGCATACATAGAGATAAACGATAAACGAGAAACGAGAAACGAGCATTGAAGAAAAATCCCACCCCCTCAAGAAATCATAATAATAATAACAATAATAGAAGATGAAAAACTCAAGATGAAATAAACATTACCACAGACTACGTTAATCTCAACAATGACAATTAACAGAGCTCTACTCCCCCCTCCCCCCCTCCTTCCCTCTCCCTCTCAGATCCAAATGGATTAAAATATAAGGTTTATCTTCTCATGATTACAGATTTATATATTTCCTTTTTTGAGAGAGAGAGAGAGAGAGAGAGAGAGAGAGAGAGAGAGAGAGAGAGAGAGAGAGAGAGAGAGAGAGAGAGAGAGAGAGAGAGAGAGAGAGAGAGAAAGAAAGAAAGAGAGAGAGAGAGAGAGAGAGAGAGAGAGAGTGAGAGAGAGAGAGAGAGAGCAGCGCGTGCGTGGGAAGCAACATTTGCGATCCAGTTTCAAGTCTGAAGCGGAGCGGCCGCCGTAGGCCTTATGAGAGAGAGAGATACGTAGGCCTATCAACCCGCGGACGAGAATGACAAAGAGATTAATGACAACAATAGAAGGTTGGGAGGGGGAGGGGGGAGGGGGAGGAGGAAGGGGGGAAGAGGGTGCAGGAGGGGAGGAGAGGGAGGGGAGGAGACGGAGGGGTGAGAGAGAGTGGTAGGGGGTGAAGAGAGGAAGAGGGGAGCGGGACAGGGGGGTGGGTAGGCAAGGAAGAGGGGAGGAGGAGAGGGGGTAGGGAGGGAAGAGATACAGAGGGGAGGGAGAGAGAGGAGGAAGGAGGGAAGAGAGGGAGAGGGAAGGAATGGGGGAGGGGGGAGCAGGTTCACGGCGTTTGATGGAGATAGTGAGGATCCCGCTGGCGTGATGCTGCCGATGGTGACACCGAAAGCGAGAGATAATTAGGGGGACCTCGGAGAGAAACGACGGCGGCATCCTCGTTGATATTTCGCACATCTTTCCCTCTCTTTCAATTATCTCTTTCTCTCTCTCCTTCTCTTTCAACTACCTCTTTCTCTCTCTCCCTCTGTCTCTGTCTCTGATTCTCTCTCTTTCTCTCTCTCTCTCTCTCTCTCTCTCTCTCTCTCTCTCTCTCTCTCTCTCTCTCTCTCTCTCTCTCTCTCTTTCTCTCTCTCTCTCTCTCTCTCTGCTATGATGAAAATAATGACAAACGTCAACGACAATAACAATTAAACCCCCAAAAGCATAAATCCCCCCCCCCAAAAAAAAAGGGAAGTCCTTCATGTGGCAACGCGAGCTGAAAGCAAGTGCTGACATCCACACTCCTGACGGCGCCGCAGGTCGCGATCATGTTAAAGATAACACGCCGTTAACGCCTGATTAACACCCTGCCTCTGACGACGACCAGCTGGTGGGTAGTGCAGGGGGGGGGGGGGCTGGAGAGGGCGGAGTGTACCACCTGCCGAGTCAAACACACAGGCGAAGGGGGGGGGGTGACTGTAAGCAACAGCAGCAGCAACGAACTGGTATACGCAAGCATAGTTCATTGCAAGTTTTCGATTGGCAGCGGGTTCCATCGCGGCAGATGAATCGGCGTGACAGACAGATGGCTCGCGCGCCGACGACGAGGCTGGAGCTGGTGTCGCAGGTGGCTCGGCCGGCGCTCGGCATGTGTGGCGCACCTGCTCCGCCCTGGGAGGAACCCGGACGCCTGCCGCTGTCCTGTTTCCCTTTCTCTCTCTCTCTGGTTCGCCCTTCCCCGTCTTTCTTCGCTTCCGCGTCTCCTCCTATTCGTCCAGCATCTTGTTATTCCTTCTCCTCCTCCTCCTCTTCCCTTTGCTATGATTCCTCTGCTTTGCGGAATGAGACTTAAACAAATTGCAAAAATATCACTTTCACACACACACACACACACACACACACACACACACACACACACACACACACACACTCACACACGAAATAAAAAAATAATAATCACCAACGTAAAACTATTTATAAAAACGGAAACAAATAAACGGATCAGCAGGGAATACAGACCAAGAAAAGAAAGAAAGAAAGAAAAGAGAGAGAGAGAGAGAAAAAAAAGAACACGTATTAAAAGAATTAAGCAATAAAATCCGACCCAGCGCACCCCCCATCCTCCACCCCCCCCCCCCCCACCCTCTCCCTAACTGGTGCTGTTCAGTCATCCGAACAAGACGATGCATAGCGTGGCCGTCAGTCCTCTCAGAAACCATTACGAAATTATTTTACATTTCTATTTTTTTTTTAACATTGTCTTTTTGAAAGGAGTCAGTTACCGAGAGATGAGTCGAAGGGAGAGGGAGGAGGAAGGTAGGGGGAGAGGGAGGAAGGAGTAGAGGGGGAGGGGAGAAGAGGGGGAGAGAAGGGAGGAGGAAAGATGAGGGGGAGAGGGGAGGAGGGAGTGGGGGGGGAGGGTTGAAGAGGGGGAGAGCAAGGGGAGTTGAAAGTTAATATGATGTATATTACCTTTTAATTTGAATATTATGCTTTCCTCTTTAGACAATGGAGAGTTTACGAGGCGTGAATCGGGGGGGGGGGGGGGATTACTATTAAATCACAGGCCTATACCATCGCCCATACCCTCCCCTCCCCCCCTGCCTCCGTTGGTTTCTATAAATGGCAGATATGGTCGTACCCCCCACCACGTAACACCCGACCCCCCCCCCCCTCTATGCCCCTTCCCCACCACCAGTACCCACCCCCCGACCCCTTTCCCTAACCTTATCTCCCTCTGTCTCCCACACCCTACCCCTACCCTTCCCCCTCTACCTCCCCCCTTCCCCTTCCCCCTCCCCCTACCCAATCCCACCCATCACCCAATCCCCTCTACCTCCCACCCCTCCCCCTACCCAGACCTCCCCCTTTCTCTCCCCCTCCCCCAACCCAATTCCGGTCTACCTCCCACCCCTTCCCCATACCCATTCCCCCAAACCCCTACCCCTTTCCCCCCCTCCCCCCTGTCATGAAAACAGGTGATTGATTCGACGTGTCTCTCTGCGCCGTGACACCTGCGACCAACAGCCGTCCTTCGCCTCTTTGACTCGAGGCCGAGAGTCCTCTGTCGGTGAGAGAGATTGGCTCTAGGCTTAGCTATGGCTCGGCGGGCGGGGGGCGGGCGGGGGGCGGGCGTGGCCATGCGAGGAGTGTGTTATATATATATGTATATATGTATATATATATATATATATATATATATATATATATATATATATAGAGAGAGAGAGAGAGAGAGAGAGAGAGAGAGAGAGAGAGAGAGAGAGAGGGAGGGAGCGAGGGAGAGAGAGCGAGAGAGTGAGAGAGAGAGAGAGAGAGAGAGAGAGAGAGAGAGAGAGAGAGAGAGAGAGAGAGAGAGAGAGAGAGAGAGAGAGAGAGAGAGAGAGAGAGAAAGAAAGAGAGAAAGAAAGAGTGAATGTGTGAGTGTGTGTGTGTGTATGTGTGTGTGTGTGTGTGTGTGTGTGTGTGTGTGTGTGTGTGTGTGTGTGTGTGTGTGTGTGTGTGTGTGTGTGTGTGTGTGTGAGTGAGTGAGTGAGTGAGTGAGTGAGTGGGAGTGAGTGAGTGAGTGAGTTGAGTGAGTGAGTGTGTGTCTCTGTGTATGTGAGTGAGTGTGTGCGTGTGCGCGCGTGTATACCGGTACCCGCATATCTGAGATGTTACGTGGCGTGTAAGCGTAACGACAGCATGGCGTCCTCATGGCGGGGGTGACGGCGAGATTCGACCCCCTCCCCTCCTCCTATAGCCTACCCTCTCTACCCTCTCAATGCCCCACCCCTTCGCTTATCCTCCCTCCCCCCCCACACACACTCTTTCCACCCCCTCCCCCTCCACTTGACTGCGGAACCACCTGAAACCATCTGGGAAAGTGAGTGGTGCTATGATCTTTGAAATATTACGCTGACATCATGAAATACCGAATAATTAATACCAGACAAATGGTATTAAAACGCAGTATAGGTATTTCTAGCTACAAGAACGAAAAAAAAAATCCATTTGGACCAAATACAAATCCGCGACATTAAAGACCGACCCCCCACCCCCCATCCACCTCATACGATTGTTGCAACAGTTCTTGCATCCTGACGAAGGCCTGCAAGATCCTGCCAAAGGTACCTGGAAACCTCGAAGAAGGTTCTAAGGCATCTGACACCTTTGAGTGGAACCCGAGACCCCAAGGCAGGAATGTGGAATCCCCCCCCCCCCTTCCCCCCCGGCCGATGTCCTACGGGCGTGCATCGCCGGCAGTGGGCGAAGGCGGGGGGGGGGGGGGGGTTGTGTGTTGGTGGAGGGGGAAAGGTAGGTAGGTAGGTAGGTAGGTAAGTAAGTAGGTAGGTAGGTAGGTAGACATATAGATAAATAGAAATTTATTAGATAGACAGATAGATAGTGCGAGAAAAACACATGTATTGGGAAAGGGACAGACACAGAGGAGAGAGAGAGAGAAAGATATATATATATATATATATATATATATATATATATATATATATATATATATATATATATATATACAGATATGAAGAAAGATAAATATAAATATATAAATAGATAGAGAAAGAGAGGGAGGGAGAAAGGGATGGAGGGAGGGAGAGACAGATAGACAGACAGAGAGAGATTGAGAGAGAGAGAGAGAGAGAGAGAGAGAGAGAGAGAGAGAGAGAGAGAGAGAGAGGAGAGAGAGAGAGAGAGGAGAGAGAGAGAGAGAGAGAGAGAGAGAGAGAGAGAGGGAGAGAGGGAGAGAGAGAGAGAGGAGAGAGAGGAGAGAGAGAGGAGAGAGAGAGAGAGAGAGAGAGAGAGAGAGAGAGAGAGAGAGAGCTGTCCCTTAGTACAGACAAGGGCAGCGACCGAGCCATTTTATCAGGGCCGACTCCCCTAGCTGACTTCCTGTACCTTCCTCCTTCTAATTCTCTCTCCTTCCCTTCTTCCTCTTCTTCCATTATCGTCTTTTCTCACGGATTTTACCTTTTCATTTCGTTTCCATCATCCTTTTGTGATCACTAACTCGAGTTCTTCCTATACTCTCTCTTTATCGCCGTTCCTCCTCTTCTCGTTCTCTACTTTTCTCTCTTTCGTTTACCTCTCCAGTCTCAATCGTCTTTCTTACTTCCCTTTTCTTCAACCCTTATTCTTCTCTCTTTATCTTTTCTCTTCTCTGTTTCCTCTTCCTTTCCTCATGACTGTCTCGAGGATGAGTAGGAAGATACTCATCCTCCTTTTTCTTTTAAACTCCTCTTTTTCCCTTGTTTATCACATTTTATCTCTATTTCCTTACCTACCTACCTGGTTCTCGCATCGTTCTCTTCCCCCACTTTTATTTTTCTCCTTCTCCTCTTTCTTCTTCGCCTCCCACCTACCCTTCTTTCTCCCTTCCTTTCGTGTCTCTTTCCTCCTCCTCCTCTTCTCCCTTCTGCTCAGATCTCATCTCTCCCTCTTCGTCTCCTATTCTCCTCTCGTGTCTTCCTCTTCGCCTCTCCCCTCCTCCTCTTTCTCCCCTCTTTTCGTAACTTCTTTCCCCTCTTTCTCTTCCCTCTCCCCTCCTCTTTCTCCTTCTTTTCTTTTTCCTCCTCCTCTTCTTCTTCTTCTTCCTCCTCTTCTTTTTCCTCTTTCTCTTCCTCCTCCCCCTCCTCCATATCTACTTCTTCTTCCTCCTCCTCCTCCTCTTCACTCCCCTCCTCTTCCTCCTCCTCCTCCACTTCCCCCTACTTCCTCCACCCCCCCTTTTCTTCCTCCTCCTCCTCCTCCACCTCCTCCACGACGCACCTCCTTCCCTCCGCCATCTGGACTCCATCGCCGCCACAAGCCCTGTCATTAACTCCATCAGCGCCAGCCATAATTAATTGTCACCGTCATTGCATCACTCTAAAGATCATTATCGCCATTGCCGTAATCGAATTAAATCTATCAAAGTCGCCGTTTGTGATAATCGTTACGCTCGTTATCATCACAGTCATAATTATTAGAATTATCATCATTGCATTTCATCTCCGTCATTGCTTTTGCATTTGGCTACGCATGTTTCGCTTCACCGTGATGAAGCAGTGATTAGCTAATGATCTGTTTAGGATAATTAACATTGGGGTAATTAACAAGGACCGTCGATGTGAGGCGATTAACATATCTGAGAAGGTCTATTAGCATTTGCGTATTATCTATGGAAAAAATCATGTTTGCTCCGCCATATGATGATAATGATGATGACAATGAAAAAATTATTTATAATAATTAAATAAATAAATAAATAAATAAGTGATGATGACTGTAGTATTCTGCGTATTTCAGTATTATTTTTGACATCGTACGAATTTACACTGAACGATGCTGATGTTGATAAAAATTATGATGATGATGATGATGATGATGATGATGATGATGATGATGATGATGATGATGATGATGATGATGATGATGACGATGACGATGACGATGACGATGACGATGACGATGACGATGACGATGACGATGACGATAGCTATGGTTGTGGTGGTGTTGATGGTGATGATAATATGATAATAATAAAAAGGTTCACAACAATTCTATGAACGACTCATGATCAGTAGAAAAAAACAGTTTAAAGTAACTATGCTGACTGTGTATGGATTCAAACAGGGATTATGCTTACTGTGTGCAATGTGAATGTTGACAATGAATAATAATAATAACAGTAAAAAACTGCACGGCCCATTTGAGATCCCTAAAAATGCTTTAGAGTGACACACCGATTATATCAAAACATCTACAACAAAAAAGTGGATGTTGAAAATAACTTTTTTTTCTACTGTCTCTCCGACTATACAACACCTGCTGTACGGGACTGCGACCTCGCCACCTGCTTGAACATCAGTCTCTGGTGATGCTACTATCTCTGATTTACTTTTCTCTCCCTCTCCCTCTCCCTCTCTCTTTCTCTTTCTCTTTCTCTTTCTCTTTTTTTTTCTCTCTCTCTCTCCCTATTTCTGTCTGTTTGTCTCTCTCTCTCTTTAGGCCTATCTATCTTAATTGCGTATTTCTACCACATCGCATTACGAACTCGTGGCCTTATGCAACGTTTGGTCATTCCCGCCCCTCCATTCTCCACCGCCCACGAGGCCTTCCCCGCCCATTTCCACCTTGAGATTACGTACGGTGTTCTCGGCCGCCCTCTGCTCACCTGCCGGACTTGATTTCGACAAAGTTGGTCCCCAATTGCGGCTCACAAAACCTATACGTTATTCATCCCTCTCCCTGTCTTTGTCTGCCATTTTCTTTCTCCCTCTTTCTAATTTTCTTTTTCTTTCCCTTTCTCTTTCTTTCTTTTTTTTTCTTTTTCCTTTTCCTTTTCTTTTCTTTTTCTTTTTTTCTCACCTCTGGCTCGCGAGATATAAAACCAAAACCCTTTATTCGTACGTAAACTTATTTACTTGTTCAATCATTTCCTTTTATTTTCTTTTTCCCCCTTTTGAATACAAATATTGGTAACGAACGACAAGTTTTAAGTTACGACTGCTAGGTCTCTTGCTCTTGTCAAACGACTAGCGTACCTAACTGATTTATGTGTTTTCTGAATGGACGTCACACGCGACTCTTTGAATCGATTTTCGCTCCTAAAAACTTCCCAGTCGCCTATCTAATCGTTTTAATGACTTGCGTTAGCTGGTTTAGTTTGTAAATGCAATGACGCAGTAACAGGTTAGGACCACACTGAAGAAATCAACAGGCTGTTTATCATTATCATTTATCATTTAACAAGTACATACACGATTGTACGACTATATAAAGAAATTTCACCTGATTATTTCATCCGAGGTATCTGTACGCATTTATTGAATCTACAGAGACTGTTCCTACATGCTTGAGCAGAGTGCAGTATGCATCTTGAACAGGGGAAGTGAAGCGTGAAACATAAAAAAGAAAATTTGATCTGTTTTCTCCTCGCTTTTTCCTTTTTGCGACTTTGTTTTTTCCCGATATGCTTCTCTATTTCTTTTTTTTTCTATTTTCAAAGTATTAGAAAAACATACGAGTTGCGGAGAAGACATGCAAATGAGTGTCATTCTACAATGATTTCATTAGCGGCCATTATCGGAACAATTTCTCTATGACTATTCCATCATAATCACAGAACGAGAACCCACCGGACTTCAACCATCATAAACACACCATAAAACACCGCAATTCATAATCACAAGAGCGGACTCGCAAAACATACACGGACCTAAACCGCACTGTATTCATGTTCTTCATCACAGAGTCTGTCAGTCACACACGAAGACATAATTCCTACACACTGTATTCCCGGATGTCTCGGCGAACACACAAACCCTCCATTATAAGTGGCAGTCCTTTCGATACAGTTCTTGGTCTAAAGTACTGGGATGATTTCGCGCTGTCGGAGGGAATTGGCGATGAGTGTGGTTTGATCGTTACCGGCCAAGGGTACTCTTTATTGCATGCCTAAATGGATGCGACTTTAATTCATGGACAATTCTAATTCCAGGAGAAAGAGCGGAAATCTTGTTCATCATTTGTTTTTGATTTTTGCACATCCCACTTACGAAAAGGAATGAAAATCGACAAAGAGTAACAAGGAGAAAAGAAGGAATAAAACACACAGAAATCAAACATTCTCCGAAGGGAAAAAATCATCTTTGTTTACAGTGGCGCCGAGACACAACTTACCTCATTGTTGTTGGTGGCAGGTCAGCAGAGAAGGTCCTCGGGCCCTAAAAGCAGCCCCAGGGACGGCCAGGGTGCACTAAGGGACACCATAATCTCAAGACAATTCCTGGGACATGTGGTGGCACACCGCACGTGCAGGTGTCAGGGGCTTCCCACCGTCTTCCAACACTGACGGGAAAATAATGGTGTGGGGGAAGGACGACAGAAAGCCGATGGCGCTGACACCGGAATTATTTTCTCGGCAGTTTTAATATCCTTGAGATTATCACTTTAGTAATATGAAGATAATATATTCGTTTTCCTATGTTGCGATTTTGTTTCCCTGACGAGGGTTGCGTCACTCAATAAGAAACAATCTTGCGGGTCCACTGCACGGAGACGTAGAAACGTATCACAACTGTTATGATCCTCACACACTGACGCTCAGATCCGTCGCTTGCACTTTCTGGACGTCAGCGAATGACCCGGACCGCTGGCACTGGTGGTTTACTTTCCGGACGAAATCACGTCACACGATTATCACAAATGAATGAATCTGCTTGATACAACAGGTAATCCAGCTTGAGACAAATATAATTTCCAGATGCTCCGATACACCATGCACTCGTTCGTCAATCACAGTAAGGGCACAGGTGTCGTTAAAAGAACAATCAATTCCTTTCCATCAATGGCGGACGGAGTGGCCAGTGACCAGCTGACGAGAGCGACGCGAGATACGTCCGCCCGTCGCAAGGTCTGAGAGAGAACTGACTGGCTGGTTGAGGGCTGCGTGGTGGCGCGCTGGACTGAATGTGTGTGTGCTTTTGTGTGTGCGTGTGTGTGTATGTGTCTATGTGCGGGAGGAGGCTGAGGTAGGTGTGTGTGCGTGTGCGTTCGTCAGTTCGCTCGCTCGCGTCGAGTATATGAACCTCTGCGTGTTGATGCGCTGGAGTGGAGGGGGAAGAGGGGAAGGGAGGGCAGGGGGTGATTGCATCTGTGTATTCGGGAGGTGTTCTGATTTCTGTCCTGCGGGATTTCTTATCGACTCTTAAAGGGTGGATTTCCGAGGGCGATTTATTTTTTTGTGCGCGCGTAGATTCGGGTCCTCATGAGTGTGTTTTTGTTGTTGCTCTTATGGCGTGTCCACACAAGACATGTACAGCTCTGACAGAAATTGAATAAAAGAAGGAAACGAAGAAAGATATAGCGAATATTTGTTAACCAGCTTACGGATCTGTACACGAATCACACCCATCGAATCTCTGTTCTTACCATAAATATTCCCCACACGTCTACCAATTTAGAACAAACAAACAAACAAACAAACAAACAAATGGAAATAAACGAAACGGCCCGATTCGTGTTAAAAACAAGTTACTTATAACCAAGAAATGGAATAGAAAAAAATACAAATAAAGAAAATATAGAAGATAAATAACAAACTCAAATCAAAGCAAAACATAAAGAAAGCAAAGAAGACACACAGAGAGAAAAAAGTATAACAGAAGTAGAGAAAATGAGGCGGCTTCCGAAGACCAAGGTACCGTCTGCTTCGGCCTTCCGCGAGAGACGCCGATTCTCTTTTGGCAAACGGGGGCCGCGCCTTGGGTCAGCTCTCGCCTACACATTCGTTATTTCGTTAACGCCACTTCCTCTTTCGTTATCTATGTGGTCGTTTTTCGTTTGAAGTTGCCTGAAGTTTTGATATTTGGTTAGGATGATTTAGGAGAATCGCTTTTTTTGAGTAAGGTGTGAACATTGCTTAGACTTTTCACGCATATGACGCGAGGGAGAGAGAATAAGTTTATATTTTTTTCTGTTTATGTCTGGCGTATGTGGATGCGTAACTAGCAGCCTTGCTGAAGACACTTTTGAACCACAAATCAGTCCTTAACACAACTTTATTACGATTAAGTGCTTTTAGTTGTTCGTGGCAAGCAAAATTTTGTGAAACCAATAGCTCCCAAAACCTGTATTTTCGTTAAACTACTTTTTTTTGCGATAGGATATGCATATAATTTTCTTTTTCCGTACTCATTCCTTGATAAATGATTTTGTGCTTTACCATTAGCATCAGGCTGTGGGACCCAAAGCTTATTACCTGGTTTAAGCTGTGATCTATCGATCCTCGGTTATCATGTAAATGCCTCCCTGTAACGCGTCAACAAGGAAAACAAAAATTCAATAATGCTGATGATTATGGCATTGATAATTCTAATAATGATATTATGATAATGACATTTATAACGATGGTGATAATAATGATGATGATTATAATAATACGCATAATATTAATGATTATTACGATGAAAATGGTATCACTTTAAATAATGATAATAATGGTAGCGATGCTAAACTCAGTGATGATAATGATAGTACTCATGAAAATATTGATTATAATAATGAAAATATCACTAAAAATAATGATGATAATGTTAGCCATATAAAAGAAAACAACAACAACAACAATTACAATAATGACAAGAAAATAAACTGATGTTAATTATATGATATAATACAATGGCTCAGTCTTGATAATGATAGCAATGATAACAGAGATAAAGATTAATGCAACATAAGAAAATCAAGTAGTCTTCTCAGTAATTCCATTCTTGCAACACTCGTGCTAAATCGCTCACGTTGCAGGATTAAGATTTCTCATTACAGAGGAAAAATGCGACATCTCATAAGCTTCAGAAAATATGCAATAATTTTGCATTGTTATTACATCGCTGTTTTTATTATCAATGCTCTTTTATTTTTGTGATTATCGTCATAATTGCTGTTATTATTTTCGTTATTTTTAACACTATCATTATTATTATTATTATTATTATTATTATTATTATTATTATTATTATTATTATTATTATTATTATTATATTATTGTTGTTCTTGTTGTTGTTGTTGTTGGTGTTGTTGTTATTGATATTATTATTTTTATTGTTTATTATTATTATTATTATTATTATTATTATTATTATTATTATTATTATTGGCATTGTTATTATTATTATTATTATTATCATCATTATTATTATTATTATTATCATTTTATTATTATTATTATTATTATTATTATTATTATTATTATTATCATTATTATTATTATTATTATTATTATTATTATTATTATTATTATCATTATCATTATCATTATTATTATTATTATTATTATTATTATTATTATTATTATTATTGAACTAGTTTCACAGTTGATGTTACTGGTATTTTTCTCTTGTCTTTATTTTTGAGACTCTTCACGGGGCACTGCCTGTGTCCTAAGTGTCGAGGATTCTTCTTAATATTCCAGCTGAGCTGAGTAACACACTTTTTTGTATTAGGCCAGGATGTATTCTGTCGCACCCAATTCTTTTTAGATATTCATGCAGCTTTGGTGGCATAGCTCCTAATGCTCCTATCACTATTGGTATTACTTTTCCTTTCATCTTCCAACATCTTGCCATTTGGAACTTAAGATCTTGATATTTTTCTATTTTTTCTCGTTCTTTTTCTATTATTCTGGAATCGTATGGTACCGCTATGTCTATTATGTCAAATTCTTCTTTG
>NC_051423.1:32081243-32088743 GCF_015228065.2 Penaeus monodon | reverse complement strand
AGAGAGAGTGAGTGAGAGAGAGAGAGAGAGAGGGAAGAGACAAACAAGGTCCGATAAACAGATACACCTTACCCCCCCACCACCAAAATAACGAACCGGAAGTCATCCACAGTAAAATCGAAGACGCCTGCCCGCCCATCCACCCTCACGCACGCCCGTCCGCCCACCCATCCGCCCACCCGCACAGACGCCCGCACGCCCGCAAGCACACCCGCACGCATTACGCAAGCGAATCTCGTGTCCGCGCATGGCAGGACGGCGGGAGGTCGGCGAGAAACTGCCCGCGGAAGGGACAAGCGCCACGAGTGCGCGTGATGAGACTCCCAAGACGCCCTCGCTTCGCTCTTGTTTCGCTCTTGCATCGTCCTCGCTTCGCCTCGCTTCGCTCTTGCATCTAATCTCATTTCGCTCTTACTTCGTCCTCGCTTCGCCTTCGCTTCGCCTCGCTTCGCCCGTGGATCGTCCTCGCTTCCCCTCCGGTGCGCTTCATTCCCGGCTGATCCGCGGAGCTGAGTGTGGACCTCGAGGATGGTTAGCATGGGCGGGAGTGCGCGAGGGAGGCTGTGCGTGGGTGAGGGTGTGGCAGGTGGCGAGGCATAAGGCAGCGAGGCATAAGGCCACGAGGCATAAGGCAACGAGACCGGCGAGGCGGGGGTAAGGCAGGTGATCGCGGAGGGCTGGGTCGAAGGCACTGCGGTCGGGGGCAGGTGGCGTGAGGATGCTGTAGGATGGGGAGAGTGCTGAAGATGCTGCAGGTTGTTGTGAGGACGGGAGGTGATGCTGGGGATGCTGCAGGGGGAAGAGGTGGTGATTAGGATGCTGCAGGTGGCGTTGAGGATGCTGTGGAGAGGCAGGTGGTGTTGAGGATGCTTCAGGTGGGATAATGCTGTGAATGTTGGGTAGACCCGCGCTGCAAATGCAATGCGTGGTGATGGGGATCGCTGAGGGTGTGGCAGGGGGTGATTAAGGCATTTGCAGGTACGACAGGTGTACTGAAAATGAGGTTGAAGACGCTGTAGGTTGAACAGATGGTTTTGTGGATGCTGCAGGTACAGTATGTGGTGGTGGAGATCTCTTTCTCCTTCTCCCACCCTCTCCCCCTCCCCCTTTCCCCTTCTTTCTCTCGCTCTCCCTCTCTACACCTTTCAATATCCTCTTTCTTATCACACCTTGACGCTCCTTCACGCTCTGAATGATCTCTTTATCTTCCAATCCTATTTTTTTTTCCTGTGGACACTGGCTACCCTCGCCAAGCCCCCATCCCCCCCCGACCGCTTCCCTTCCCCCTCCTCTCCCTCCCTTCCTCCTCCAACCCTCCTCTCCCCTTCCTCTTCCACCTCCCTCCTCATTTTCTTATTTTCTCTCCATTCCCCTTATTATTAATATTATTATTTTAGTTATTTCACCCTCTGTATGCTCCTCATTTCCCTCTTTTTTACATCTCGTCTTGTCTTCCTTTCGTTGTCCTTATGGAACCGTTTTGCCCTCATTATTTTCCGAGCTTCTAATTCCCTCAGTGCTTTCCCTCTTCCTCCTCTTCACCACGCCCCTTTTTCTCCTCTCTCCTCCCATTATTCCCATCTCCCCTTTCCTTTCTCCCCTACTCCCTCAAAACCCCACCTCCTCAAATACTCTCGCTCACCCTATCCCTTCCTTCCCCTCCCACTCCCCCCCTCCCTGTACCCCCTTCTCTTTCTCTATTCCCCATCTGCCTTGCCCCCTCCCCCTACCGCCCACCCCTCACCCCCGGCGTGCCACTCGACCTCTCCTGCCCTGGACACACTGGCGACAAGGGACCCTCTGTAGCGCCCCGCCGCCTGGTAAAGTGGCAGGCGGCGTCAACATGGGCTCTGTACTACCGGATCTCCGTCGGGCCTCTCGACGCGACTCGGCGGGTTCAGGGGCGTGGGGGAGGGGCGGGAGGCGTGGGGAGGAGAGGGGGTGGGTGTGGGGAGGGGCGGGGTGTGTGTGGGAGAGGGGCGGGAGGCGTGGGGAGGAGAGGGGGTGGGTGTTGGGGAGGAGATGGGGTGGGAGACGTGGGAAGGAGAGGGGGCGGGTGTGGGGGAGGGGCGGGAGGCGTGGGGAGGTGAGGGGGCGGGAGGTGTGGGGAGGAGAGTTGGGGGTATGTGTGGGCGTGGAGACTGAGGGTGTGTGGGTGAGGGTAGTAGGGTTAGTGTGGGTGGGGAGAGTGGGGGGTTAGAGGAAGGGGGAAGGGGGGAAGGAAAGGAGGGAGGGAAGGGGGGGTGTCAAGGATTAGTGGAGCTGATGAACGAGGAGACGAAGCTGAACACAAGGATGAGGAAGGATAAAGGGGAGAAAGGCAAAGGAGAAGAGGAAAAGGGAGAATGAGAGAAGGAGAGAGAGAGAGAGAGAGAGAGAGAGAGAGAGAGAGAGAGAGAGAGAGAGAGCGAGAGAGAGAGAGAGAGAGATAAAGAGAGAGAGAATGAGAAAAAGAGAGACGGATGTGTTTTATAAGAGAGGACATCTTTTTTTTTTAATGAGGAAAAACAGAAATTAAATGTATGATGAAAGGTATGACGAAAGAAGAGAGAGAAAGAGAGAGAGAAAAAAAATAATTATGAAGAGACGGCGGAAAGTCCTGATGGAGGCGGGGGGGGGGGGGGTAAGGGCCGCTGGGGAGGATAAGGATAAAGAACACAACGCAGAGGCTTAATTTTGTTTGTTTGTTTTCGCTAAGGGAGAGGAAAGGGTTAAGTGTCCTGAGGGAGGCCGGGCCACCTTCTGACGTACGGTGGTCAGTGTCAACCTTTGTGCTGTTAAGGGGAAGAGAAAGAGACAAATGTGTTTATAAATACATCTCTCTATAAAGCAATAAACTTATAGTCACAATGTATATATATCTCCCTTTCTCTCTGTGGAAATACATCTTTAAAAGTCCATAAAGAGAGACATATAGATAGATAAAAAGAAGAATGGATAGATAGACAAACTCACAGACAGATGCAGACAGAGACAGAGAGACAGAGAGACAGAGAGACAGAGAGACAGACAGACGTGCGGGCAGAGGGCGAGGAAGAGACAGAGGGAGAGCGGGGAGGGCGCCGGGCACAGGTGGTCCCACTAACGCACCAGCTGATGCTCGGCTGGCGAAGAAGCTGTTCCCCATTTGAGAGCGGAAGTGGAGAGCGGTAAGTGCTAAGTGACAGTTAGTGTTGATGTGATGTAATGGCGGGCGGTATTTCCATCGAGGCTGACGTTGTATTGACATAGTGATGTAGTTTGGGTGATGATAACAAAGGTGATGATGGAGGCGGCGCTGTCGACGGTGCCAACGGTGCCTGATGGCGAGCGCGAACGACGCCAGCGGCGATTGAGCGCCACACGCGAGCGAGCGCGAACGAGCGAGCGCCACTTAAGGAAATAAAAGCGAGTTCTCTGAGGGCGTCAAGTGCGAACGGCTGAGGGACGGAACGCGCAGCGATCACACGCAACTGCCCTGAATTACCGCTGATGAACGGTGACGTCATTGGCCCCAGGTGGAAGTTATTAGGCGATAGTTATTTTATTGTTGGACATGTGGAGGGAAGGGAGGGGGAGGGCCGAAGGAGGAAGAGGGAGGGAGGGAGGAAGGGAGAGAGGGAGGGAGGAAGGGAGAGAAGAAGTAGCAGGGAGGAGGACGGAGGAGGAGAGCAGGAGGGAGGACGAAGGGAGGAAGGCGGAAGGAGGAGGAAGGCGGGAGATGAGCGGAAGGAGGAGGAAAGGAAAGGATGGAAGGAGGATGAATAGAGGAAAAAAGAAATGGGGAAGAGGAAGCAGGTGGAAGGCGGAAGGAGAGAGCAAGGAAGGAAGAAGAAAGGAGAAAGAGAGATATTAAATACACATGTCCCTTAGCTTGCACGCGTGCGCGTACGTGTGTGCGTGTGCGTTTTTGTTGAGGAAGCTGTGCATTGTTTAGAGCAGTCTTGATGAATGGCAAGCGCCTGCACGAGGGTGATGAAGCATGCATTTGCGGGTGTGATAGATTTAGTGAATGAAGCGTGGAGAGCTGGAGTTCTATGAATGAATAACAAGTTGCACTTTAGCTTTAGACTGTGAATGAAGGCCCTGGAATGGGTAGGCGTGTGGCTGACTCGCTAATGCTGAGCTGAGTTGCTTTTGTCCTTGTTCCTCCTGGGGAGTTTGGGGCTGAGGGGAAGGAGGGAAAGAGGGAGGGAGGGAAGTGGATGGGGTGGATGGGGAGGAGGAAGGGAGGGAGGGAAATGGAAGGGATGGAGGGAGGGAGGGAAATGGAAGGGAAGGAGGGAGGGAGGGAGGGAAATGGAAGGGAGGGAGGGAGGGAGCGAGGGTAATGGGAGGAATGGATGGAGGGGGAGGGAGGAGGCCCGGGCACTCCACACCTGCACCTGCCGCCACACT
This sequence comes from Penaeus monodon, assembly GCF_015228065.2. Classification (NCBI taxonomy): domain Eukaryota; kingdom Metazoa; phylum Arthropoda; class Malacostraca; order Decapoda; family Penaeidae; genus Penaeus; species Penaeus monodon. Next base: position 32,084,366 of record NC_051423.1, on the reverse strand, counting down.
TTCACCTCCCGGAGACGAGGTGCGTGGCTCGAGGTCTCCCAGGTGGATAATTCATTCAGAGCCAAGAAAGGTATGGCTCATTTCTTCTTCATCTACTGCTTCGTCCTCGGTGCCCTTCCCCAGTTCTTTCTTCTCTCTTCCTTCCATGCCCCTCTTTCTCTCTGCATATACCTCTATCAACCCGTCCATCCCTCCGTCCATTCTATCTATATCTGTCTATCCTCCTGTGTGTGCAATCTCGACGCCTTTCCCATCAGCGTCCCAGGCGTCGTGTTGTCGTTCGATTGTTTTGCAACAATTAAATCTCTGGTTCACATCTCGACGTGTGTTTATTATTCTCTCATCGTCTTTCCTTCGCCTCTCCTTCCCCCTTGTCTGTTTCTCCCATTCCGAAGAGAAGCGTCATCCCCCCCTCCCCCCGCCCCCACCCCAGCCCGAGATCCTGATAAAGAAACAAAGGAGCATCGAGAAGCGGCGAGGAAGGGCGCCAGCGAGACTCGATCAGGAGGAGGTCGCTGTGGGTACCCTCGCGCCGGCCCAGACATCTGTTGACGGCCCACCCACCCACACGTGCGCTCCCGGCCCTTCCCGCTGGCCTTCGCTCGCTTTCGCTCCTTTTCGTGCTCTCTCTCTCTCTCTCTCTCTCTCTCTCTCTCTCTCTCTCTCTCTCTCTCTCTCTCTCTCTCTCTCTCTCTCTCTCTCTCGCGAGTCATGTAAAGGATGTTTTACCCTCCTCTGTCCTTGTGCCTCTTTTTGAACTCTCTTCCCTCCTCCTGACTCAAAATGATATGGATCACACACACACACACACACACACACACACACACACACACACACACACACACACACACACACACACACACACACACACACACACACACACACATATATATATATATATATATATATATATATATATATATATAATATATATATGTATATATATATATATATATATATATATAGGGATAATGCTAGAGGGGAAGAGGGAGGGACAGAGAAGAAGAAGAAGAGAAGGAGGAGGAGGAGGAGGAGGAGGAGGAGGAGGGGAGGAGGAGGAGGAGGAGGGCAGGGAGGTGGAGGACTTAAGCGAGTAAACTTGGCACGAAATGAATGAGACGAGGCGTAATGTGGCACTCGACGGGGCCCCGGGAGAAGCGGGGGGGGGGGGGGGGGGGCGGGGAAGCGGGGGGGGGGTGTGGGGGGGAAGGTGGGAGGGGGGGGGGGGGTGGAGGGAGCGGAACCGCCTGCGGCACAACGCGAGCGGGAGGAGAGGAGAGCGTGGCGCCCCAGAGATGAGAGGAGCGCCTTGTAAGGAAGCGCCGCCGTCGGTCCCGCTCGGACGCTGCGGGACGGGGACGGGGGGGGGGGGGAGAACAATCGAGGATGGTTAAGGAGGGGAAGGAGAAGGAGAAGGAGGAGGAGGAGGAGAAGAAGATGGTGAAGGAGAAGGAGGAAGAGGAGGAGGAGGAGGAGGAGGAGAAGGAGAAGATGGTGAAGGAGAAGGAGGAGGAGGAGGAGGAGGAGGAGGAGGAGGAGGAGGAGGAGGAGGAGGAGAAGGAAGGAGAGGAGGAGGAGGAGGAGGAGGAGGAGGAGGAGGAGGAGGAGGAGGAGGAGGAGAAAGAGAAGATGGTGAAGGAGAAGGAGGAAGAGGAGAAAGAGAAGGAGGAGGAGGAGGAGGAGAAGAAGAAAAAGATGCTGAAGGAGAAGGAGAAAAAAATCGAAGGAGGAGGAGAAGATGCTGAAGGCGAAAGACTAGGATGAGAACGAAAGAGAAGGAGGAGGAGGAAAAAATAGAGGAACAGGTAAAAGAGGAAAGAGGAGGAGACGAGGATGAATTTGGAGGCAATGGAAAAGGAAATAGAGAACACATGGCTAAAAGGGAAAAAAAGGAGGAAGAGAAAAGAGAAGAGAAAGAAAAGAAAAGGCAGAAGAAGTCAAGAAGTAACGAAACAAGAGAAAACCGAAGTCAAGAGGAGGAAGAAGAGGAATAGGAAAAGATTAGCTTTACGAATATAAACACCAAAGGGATAGAAGTTAAGACTAAGGGATAGAAAAGAGTCAAGAAAAGAGAGAAAGAGAGATAGAGAAAGAATCACCACCTTCTGGCGTCCTCATTAACGGAGGTTTAATGAAGCCTCTAATGGGACATTTGGTGTAATTCAATATCCGAGATTCATTTATCTGTCAGTCCATTAATGTAACACATATACAAACACACAGACACAGAGACACACATTCTCTCTCACACACACACACACACACCCAAACACCCAAACACACTGAAACACACACGGAAACACACACACACACACACACACATATATATAAATAAAAATACGCACAGAAACACACATATACACAAAAAGAGGCAAGGAAAGAATTGTCCCTTGCAATAGAATTCAAGATGAAGAATCGTATCTCTACCCCCTTCCCCCCCCCAGGAGAAAGAGAAAAGAGAAAAGAATAAGATAGAAGAAAAAAAATAAAGCATCAATAAACCCCATAGTAATGGTTTCTGATTCTGTGAAAGAAAAGGAGGAAATAAATAAAACGTAATAGTTTCCGAAAAGAAAAGAGAATAATAGAGAAGAAAAGAAAAAAGAAAAAGAAAAGAAAAAGAAAAAGAAAAAGAAAAAGAAGAGAAAAGAAAAGAAAAGTGAAACCAACAATAAAGGTTCTGATCCCCAGAAGAAAAAATGATAATAACAATAACGAACACAAAACACCAATAACACAAATATCCAACCCCAAGAAAAGAAAGAAAGAAGGAAAGAGAGAAAAAGAAAACGTCGACAAGCCAATAATAAAGGTATACAATCCCATAAAAAAAAAAATAAATAAAAAATAAACCGTAATGGTTTCTGATCCCACGTCGAGATGATGACGTCACCGCAGCGTGTATGGCGAGTGTCCCAGCTGGTGACTTGTTGCTAAGACTCGCCCCTAAAATAAGCCAAGTCACGATTAATTCAGTGATTAAAACCGGACTTTGGCGAATCAATTGACGTTCCTTTTTTTATTATTGTCAATCGGCAACTTCGCGGCAGCTGGTTTGGAGGAGCTTGGGGGCGAAAGAAGGAATTTGATTGACAGGGGAGGGTCGTAAACCCCCCACGGAGA
>NC_051423.1:32073999-32081143 GCF_015228065.2 Penaeus monodon | reverse complement strand
AATAAATTTTGGGAGGGTTGGGGGTTTTGGTAAAAATTGGGGATTTAAACGTAACTATGAGATTTGATTATATGAAATTTTAACGTAGTCTACGGGGTCGTTACACCCCGTTTCACAACGCGGGGTAATGTGGCCTGGACGACCAAGTGCTTGAAATATCCAAACAAACCCGAAAGATTGGTCAGACCTTAATAATTTTTAAGTTAGACATTACCACGATATAGTTACTGTGCGTTGTGCAGTGGAAGGCATGAGCGAAGAGGATACGGTATAAAGGGGAAGAGGACGAAGGTGGAGGGATGAAGACATTACTATATTGACAAGATATTACTCAGTGGCGGAGATGAAAGGGTAGGAAGAGGTGAGGAAGAAGAGAAGGAAGAGGAGGAGGAGGAGGAGGAGGAGATGAAGAAGAAAAAGGGGATGAAGAGGAGAGAACAAAGAGGAAAGACGTATGTACACACCATTAAATGACAATGGCCCCTACATTGTTCAGCAAACCGCCACCTTACAGAAACAGCGTAGACCAACCGCATGACGTGGGGGCGGAGATGTCGTGTATAGCAAGCAGTATATCGCCCTGGACTGGCAAGATAGCGAGATAGCAAGCAGCATCAACTGCCCTCAACCAGCAGTTTTCCCTTCGCCCGCGCTGACATAAGACCGAGTCGAGCACTAATTCTCGTGCACAGAAACCCGTAGCAAAACCTAATACGATGTAAATAACATTAAGAAGCTTTTTTTTTTTGGCGCGCCATTAGTTAGCCAAAAGACTGAGTCCGGGTCTGCTCGTGAGATGAATATCCCTCTCTGAAGATGCGACAGCACAAAGGGAGGCTGCGGGACACGCGGGATGCCCGGTCGCGCGCGGGAGAGGCGGCGGTCTGTCCTCCGGACCGGGGATGCTGCGCCGAAGCGTTCAGATGAGGGAAGACTTTTTGCTGCTCCTCTGGCGAAGCGGCGTCTCTCTCTCTCTCTCTCTTTCTCTCTCTCTCTCTCTCTCTCTCTCTCTCTCTCTCTCTCTCTCTCTCTCTCTCTCTCTCTCTCTCACTCTCTTCCTCTCTCTCTCTCTCTCTCTCTCTCTCTCTCTCTCTCTCTCTCTCTCTCTCTCTCTCTCTCTCTCTCTCTCTCTCTCTCTCTCTCTCTCTCTCTCCCCGTCTTCCTCCCTCTCTCCCGTCACTTTATTCCTAGCCTGTCAAGAATGCGCAAGAGCCCTTCGGCAGCAGTGGCCACGCCTACTCCGCCTCCGCAAACAATAATAATGTCAATAATAATGTTATGCAAAATATGACAATATGGCTTTTAGTTTCTCTTTCCGTTTAATTTATTTTACCTTTGCTTTCTTCTTCCTTATCTCTTCTTAATTTTCTTCATTCACTTATTTCTTCTTTCCCCTTTTTCCTTATTTCTTGTTTCTTCTTCTTCTTCTTCCTTATTCTTACCCTTGTCCTTCTCCTCATCCTTATCTCCATTCTCATTCTCCTTACTATCATTATCATTACTATCATCCTTACCATCATCCTTCCAATCTTTTTGTCAAATTAATGCCATCACCATGCTTTCCCTCATTATTCTCACCATCACCATTTTTATTCATATATATATATATTTTTTTAAATATTAAACCGTGTTCTTTTCCAATAACAATAGACGAAGGAAACCCGGTGACAGCAGACGGTAGAACAGCATCCTACTCAATACTGCAGAAGGGATTCAACTCCATATTCAGGGCCGGTGTTCATTATAAGGCATGATTTGTGTTTGTTACTTGCATGTACGCTGGATTAGGTGGAGGGAGGGGGTGGGTGAGGGGTGGTATAGGGAAGGGGGGGGAATTGGGGAAGGTTTGTGAAGGGGTGGGGAAGGAGAATGTAGGGGGGGATAGGGAAGGTAAGTTTTTTGGGGAGGGTGGGGGAGGGAATGGGGAAGGTAAGTGTAGGAGGGAGGAAGGTGGAGGGAATGAGGAAGGTAAGGGGTGGATGTAGGGAAAGGAAAACGGGCTTTGGGAAAGAAACAGCGATAAACCAACGAGTAAGAGGGGGGAGAGGAGAGGGAGAAACGGGATATTGGGGGGGGGGGGAGAGAAGAGGAGACAGATGAAAAGCTAAAAAAGAGAATTAAATCCCAAGGGAGTGATATGCAAATCGGGTAAATTAGTGGGAGGACTGAGATGTGTGATTTTTGCGCTCGTGCTGTGTATGTGAGGGAGGGAGTAAGGGGGGGTAGGGGGAGGTGGGAGGCAAGGAGAGAGGAGAGGAGAGGAGGGGGGAGGAGAGGGGAGGATAGGATTGAGGAGAGGAGAGGGGGGGGGAGGCTGTAGACAGGTGAATTGTGGTCATTATGAAAGTTTTTGTGTTGTTTACCTATTTTGTATGATTACATGTGAGCGTGAGGGTATTTGATTGTGTACGTGTGCGTGTGTGTGTGTGTGTGTACGTGTGTGTGCGTGTGTGTGTGTGTGTGTACGTGTGCGTGTGTGTGTGTGTGTGTGTTCGTGTGTGTGTGTGTGTGTGTGTGTGTGTGTGTGTGTGTGTGTGTGTGTGTGCGTGTGTGTTGTGTATGTAGGTGTGTGTGTGTGTTTATTTGCCAATGTGTTTGTGTAAGCATATGTGTGATTGTATTTTATTCCAACCGTATATTTATTACTCCTCATGGCCATGTCTATCGTACAGTTAAACCCATTATGTAAATACCCAGAAGTAAATACCCATTTCGTACTCACCCGAACTCAGACCGCACCATATATGCATACCATGAGTACATCCCTCCCTCCCCCCACCCCACCCCCCCACCTCCCTGCCACTCGCTGACACCATGCCACGCCCACAGCTGACGACTGACGACCCCCTTCCGCCGGCCTTCCGCATCTGTCTCGCTTATCTCCGCCGCCTCGCCCGCTTATCTCCCGCTCGAAGACATGACAGACAGACAGGAAACGGCACGAAAGGTCGAAGCTTCCGTTTCACAGACGCTGTACTTCGTCTTCCTGGGGGGGGGGGGGAGTAGTAGGATGGGGGGTGGAGGATGGGGGGGGGGTTGGGGGTTGGGGGGTGGAGGATGGGGGGTGGAGGATGGGAAGGGGGGTTGGGGGTTGGGTGGTGGCCCTCTTATCCCGTGGAAGTGGGGAGGGGAGAGGGGGTGGGGGTTGTTATCTCGTGGGGGAGGGAGGGAGGGAGGGAGGGGGCGGGGGGATGGTCTGGGCATCGCTTGGGGAAGGGGATAGGGGATAGGGGGGGGTAGAATGATGTGGGGGAGGAGGGGGTTGAATACGATGAAGGAGGGAGGTGGGGGGGAAGTGGGGGTGAGCAAGGAGGTCGTTGAGTGCAAAGGGACGGACAAGAAAACTGCAAAGAAGATGAATAAAACAGAGTAATGAGCGAAAGGAGAAATGAGTAAGTAAACAGTTATGATAGAAATGATGTGAGAAAGAAGTGTGTGACGATGTTTATGCAGAAACAGAGAGAGAGAAAGAGAGAGAGAGAGAGAGAGAGAGAGAGAGAGAGAGAGAGAGAGAGAGAGAGAGAGAGAGAGAGAGAGTGAGAGAGGGAGAGAGAGAGAGACGAGAGAGAGAAGGAAAGAGAGAGAGAGAGAGGACAGAGAGAGGAGACAGAGAGAGAGAGAGAGAGAGAGGAGAGAGAGAGAGAGAGAGAGGAGAGAGCAGAGAGGAGATGAGAGAGAGAGAGAGGAGAGAGAGAGAGAGAGGGAGAGAGAGAGCGAGAGAGAGAGAGAGAGAGAGAGAGAGAGAGAGAGAGAGAGAGAGGAAGAGAGGAAGAGGAGGGGAGCGGGAGATAGAGAGAGGAAGAGGAGAGAGAGGGAGAGAGAGAGGAAGGGAGAAAGAGAGAATGAGAGAGAGAGAGAAGAGAGAGAGAGAGAAAGAGAGAGAGAGAGAGAGAGAGAGAGAGAGAGAGAGAGAGAGACAGACAGACAGACAGACAAACAGACAGACAGAGACAGAAAAAACAAAAAAGACAGAGAAACCTAGAAAGAACGAGAATGTGCAGGATAAAAAAAATAGAATAAAGTAAAAACAAAAAAAAAACAAACACACAAACAAACAAACAAACAAAAACAGACATTAATAAAAGAAATGGCAAGCGAAGTTGAAAATACCAAAGGGGGGGAGGGAGAGTATAGGTAGGGGGGGGTAGAAGGGGATGTAAATTAATCACCCCCCCCTTCCCTCCGCCCCCAGGTGTGCCCTTTCCCCCCTCCCCCACCCCCCTCCCCCTCCCCCCGCCGCCGATTGAAGCCGTGACGTCTTCGCTAACCTTAACCATCACCAGCTGACTTCCGCTGACTTCCGCTGACTTCCACTGACTTCCGCTGACTTCCGCTGACTTCCCGACGCGAGCGCAGACTCACTGGCGGCATCGGGCGAATCTCTCATTAATTAACATCATTGATGAGCGACAAGTGATACGCGAGATGACGCGGGGGGGGGGGGGGTTAGGTAGGTAGGGTAGAGTAGCGATATAGGGGGGTTGGGTAGGGTAGGGGTTAGGGGGAAGGGTAGGGTAAGGAGGGTAGGGTAGGGATATGGATGGGTAGGGTTGGGTAGGGTAGGGGTTGGGGGTAGGGCAGGGTAGAGTAGGGTACGAATTAGGGGGAAGGGGTAGAGTAGGGTGGGGATAGGGGAGGGGGGAGCCAGCAGGGGGAGTCAGAGAGTAAGGGGAGGGGAGGGGGAGGGGGAGGGGGGTTGATGCTAATGAGGAATTTCGGAGTCATTCTGCATCGTCACACTGTAATTAAAATGATCATTATCATTACTCTTACGGTTACTATTATTGTTACCATTATTATTATGATTCTGTTGTTGTTATTATCATTATTGTTATATTATCATTATAAATGTTATTATCATTAATAATGATAATAATAATAATAATAATAATAATAATAATAATAATAATAATAATAATAATAATGATAATAAGAAAAAAAATAATGATAATGATAATGATAATAATAATAGTAATAATAATAATAATAATATTGATGATGATGATGATAATAGTGTAATAGTTATAATGATATTGATGGTGATGATAATAATAATGATAAAAATAATAATAATAAATGTAATACTTACAGTAATACTGATACTACTACTAATAATACTAATATTAATAATAATTATAATAATAAAGATTATAACAATAAAGATGATAATAAAGACAATAATGAATAATAATAATAATAATAATAATGATAATAATGATAATAATAATAGTAACAATAATAATAATAAATAATAATAATAATAATAATAATAATGATAATAATAATAATAATAATAGTAATAAAAATAGTAACAATAATAATACTAATAGTAATAGTAATAACAATAACAACAATATTAATGATAATGACGATGGTAATAGTAATTACTTTTAACATCATTACTCTTATTATAATCAAGACTGTGATTCTTATCAAGATCTTTATTCTTAGTAGTAGTAGCAGTATTATTATCGTTATCATTATCGGCATTATCCTAATTATTATCATTATCATTATTAGTTATCATTACTGATTACCATTATCAATTACCATTGTGATAACCATTATTAATTTTCATCATAATTTTATTATCATTATTAATTATTTTATTAATTATCATTACTGATTATCATATAAATTATCATTATTAATTATCCTAACTATTATCATTACATTTATTATTACCACATATGATTGCTGCTGCTGTTTTTGCCGCTGGTATGTTGCAGTTGGCAATAATAATGATTATAATAATCAGTGAAATGATAAATGGTGTAAAATCTTTGTTAGATTTCAATCTTTACTCAAATTATTTGGCGGATGTTCACGATAAAAAAAAATGAAAATTAAAAAATCTGCCATGATTTCCATTATTTCCATGCATTATTTCCGTGTCCATTATATCTTATCTGAAGTGTATTATCATTGACATTATGCAATCGCTATCATCATCGTCTCCAGGGAACATCGTCGTTATGTTCACTCCCGAAAACCGGCTTAAGAACAGGTGTGTTCATCACCTCCTCCGCTTGTCCTGGTTCCCTTTCGTGCTTGTTCAATTCTTCAAGGTCTTCTCTCCGAGTCAGAAGTGTGACTCATCTGTGGTGACTCACCTGTCGCAGCTGTGTGGCATTTGCTTCTTGTTGAAGATTTTTGCTTCCTGTGGCAGATGTAAGTCGGAACTTATTCATATATATTTATCTATTTAATTTTTGTGTGTTTACGAGTCACTTAGTACAGCACAAGTCTGCAGCTGCGACTCACCAGATGCAGTTACACCTATAACACCTGCGAACCAACCTGCCCCAGCGCTGAGTCACATGTTGCAACACTGACTCATCTCCCGCCGTTGTTTCCCTGGTGACAGAGGCGCTGTAATCTGAGGCTTTTTACGCGGGCTGAGTCAGCGTCGCGTACCTACTGTCTATTTGGGATTCCTAGCCCGCTTTCCTCTGGTTTCTTTCCTCTGCGTACGCTGGTCTCCTCTCGCTGTCTCTGTCTATTTTTTTTCTGCTTGTCTCTGTCTGTTTGTCTGTCTATTTGATTGTTTGTTTGTCTGTCTGTCTGTCTGTCTGTCTGTCTGTCATCTCTCTCTCTCTCTCTCTCTCTCTCTCTCTCTCTCTCTCTCTCTCTCTCTCTCTCTCTCTCTCTCTCTCTCTCTCTCTCTCTCTCTCTTCCTCCCCCCCATCTCTCTCTACCATGGTAATTTCGCAGTTATTTCTCTTTCATTCGAATTGTTTCCCCGCTCCATTTACAAAATAATCTCCGCTTGCTTCTTTCGTTATCCTCCCCCCTCCCTCTTCCATTCTTTTATTTGCCACGTGTCTTCAACTGCCCTCCTGTCCTCATTTCCCTCTCTACAGACTCAGAAAAGGAGATCAAAGGGGGGTGGGGGGCAGGAGATTACATGGTGACACTTCAATTATCGTTTTTTTTTTTTTTTTTTTTTTTATCTCCCCTCACCCATCCCTTTTCGATCTCTCTCTTCTTCCATCTCCCTTGGTCTTTCCCCTTTATCCTATTCTCTTATCCCCTCTTTACCCTTTTCCATTTGCCATTTCCCTTCACTCTCTCCCCTGCCATCTCTCCCTTAACTTTTTCCCCTCTGTAATATCATCGTCACCCTTTTCCTCTACCATCCTCC
>NC_051423.1:31995786-32000786 GCF_015228065.2 Penaeus monodon | reverse complement strand
CAAGACAGGTGGATGGTGAATCACGTAAAATTTAAAAGCCAAAAAAGCTAAAGAAGAAGATGTAAGTAGAGAGAAAGAGAGAGAGAGAGAGAGAGAGAGAGAGAGAGAGAGAGAGAGAGAGAGAGAGATTTTTTTTACTTTGACAAGTTTATTGAGACAAAAGCTTATATCTCAAAAGGAGGAGGTAACTTACGTAGGTAGGTAGGTAGGTAGAGAGAGAGAGAGAGAGAGAGAGAGAGAAGAAAAAAATCTTGCGTGTCCTCCATCTGTTGCTAAGGGGGGTGTAAATCTTGCGTTATCGCTATTTGACATAGTTAACGTTATTGGCTCAGTTTTTTTTCCTTTTTTTTTGTATTTTTATTCTTCAGTAAATATATATCTTTACATTTTAGGATTCTCATGTTTGTGTTTTAGACTGTAATGATGTGACATCTGTGGCGTAAATTTTAGTGCGATTTGTTTTTCTCTTTTCTTTTCTTCATCTTCTCTCTTCCCCTCTCTCTCTCTATCGCTCTCTCTCTCTCTCTCTCTTTCTCTCTCTCTCTCTCTCTCTCTCTCTCTCTTTCTCTCTCTCTCTGTCTGCCTTTCTATTTTATGTCTGTCACTTCCTCCCCTTCTCTATTTTTTCTTCTTTTCCCCTTCTCAGTTTCTCTTCCTCTCTCTCCTTCTCCCCACCTCTCCTCCTCTCCCTTTCTTCTCCTCCCTCCCGCCCCCCCCCCCACCCTCACCCCCGGAAGGAAATTATGAGCAATTTGATCGCATTTGTTACTCGAGCCATTCGCTTCGTTTGTCATACGGGGCCTGGACGAGCGGGTTCCCGGATGTAGCCTGCAGGAATGTGGAACAGCGTGATTTCTTCGAATGCTTGCTAAGACATATGAGTGGATACTTAGATCTTGCTTTTTCCCTTTCTCTTTTTTTTTCTCTGTGGTGTCTCTTTCTTTATCTCTGTCTCTGTCTGTTTGTCTATTTGTCTATTTGTCTCTCTCTCTCTTTTTCCTGTACAGTCGAAATTATTTCTCCTTTTTTCGTTCTTCTTCCTCTGCGCGTCAATACGTTCCTCCTATCAACGTATTTACATGTCAGTCTATCAATCTATTTACCTTTCTCCCTCTCTCTTTCCTCTCCCTCCCCCCCCTCTCTACCACACCAACGTATCAACTTATCTCCATGTCAGTCAATCTATCTATCTATTTACCTTTCTCCCTCTCTCTTTCCTCTCCCTCCCCCTCCCCCCCTTCCCCCCTCTCTACCACATCAATGTATCAACTTATCTCCATGTCAATCAATCTATTTACCTTTCTATTTCTCTCTTTCCCCTCTCCTCCCCCCCTCTCTACCACACCAATGTATCAACTTACCTACACGTCAATCTATCTATTTCTCTTTCTCCCTCTCTCTTTCCTCTCCCTCCCCCTTCCCCCCCCCAACCCAACTTAGTACATTTCCCCCTCCCCTCCCCTCCCCCCCACCCCACCCCAACCCGTTCCATCTGGTCACTCAAGCACCTCGCATTTATCGTCTTATCGTAACTTTCTTGTACATGTTCAAACTCGTTTCGTACACGTTCACTGACGCTGTTACCTGTTGCCGAGAGATGGAGTCACTGAAGTATGTCGAATTACTTTTTTTATGGCTAATGTTATCACAAAGAGAAAAGATTGTAGTGATAATTAATGTATTGACTGTTTATAATGATTCTGCTGGTGTTAATATTGAAATCAATTCTTCTTAATACTGAGAACAATGCTGCCAAAAATACAAATGTTAATGTTATTTATGATAGGAACAATAACAGAAATATCAACAATTATAAAAATAATGAAAGCAATATCTCTAAAAAAGACGGTCATATTGAAGGCTATGATACTCTCGGTAACTACAGCAATATAGTAATGCCTGTACTGATAGTAACAAAAATAATCATGATGATATAAATAAAAAGTACAATAATGACAATAATTACGGTCAAATCAAAGCAGTAGTGGTGATAACAATAAAATAATGAGAGTTAATGCTGGCGGTGACAAGTGATATGTAGGCCAATGGTATTATTATCATCAGTTAACTATGCTCCGTCCAGTCTCAGGAAAGTGAAAACCGGCAACTCACCCGGACTCTGGGACACTCCGATTCGTCGAGTGTCTTTTGTGGAGAATTTTATCAAAATTGTGCAAAGCAATAAAAGAAAGTATATTTTGAACCTAAGAAATATATAACACATATGCAAAAAAAAAAAAAGTATTAAATATCAGCTGATTAGAAAGAGAAAAGACTTCATGAATCGGAATAGCCCAGAGTTCGTGGTGAGTTACCGATTCGTCCTTTTACGTGAAATTGGACCCACTAAAGGACGTGTGAAAGTGAGTCGGACGTACGGACATGTACAGCCATCCTAGCACTGGCATGACAATGAAAGTACGCTACGACTACTAATCTTCTTCTTTTAACGGTAGGTTCATGTCTAATGATAAATACTAATGGTAATCATATAACTAACATCAAAGATAATAGACGTTGCAGTGATGATTATGAGATCAATAATGAAATTGCACTGATGATGGCGATGTTAATGAGATTAATGGTAATTATATTAATAATGACTAAAATGATATAATAATAATTGATAGTGATGTTGAAAATGTTAATGATAATGATAATTGAGAACAAGAATACCAATAATAAAGATCAACAAGAACAACAAGAACAAGAACAACAACAACAACAATAATAATAATAATAAAAATAATAATAACATTAAGGATATTAACAATAATAATGATAATATTAATGATAATTACTATAATAACAATAATAACGGTAATAATGATGATAATGATAATAATAATAATAATAATAATAATAATGATATTAACAAAACAACATTAACAGTAGAAATGATAATAAAACCAACGATAATAACAACATCAATGAAGATTGTGAAAAATAATAAAGATAATAATGATAGTAATCTCATAAAAAGCTATTTACGTCGCACCCCCCCCCACCAACCCCCAGCCCCCCCCCCCTCCCCTGAGATGAATTCCGTGTCTGACTCTTTCCTTCCTCGCCTCCTTCAGCGCCATCTGCTGTCACTTCCTTTCTGTCATCATCTGGGCGCCGCCACCTTTTGCCATCTGCGCGTTCGAGTTCGCGTAACGGGCGGATGGGTGCATGAGTGTGTGTGTACGTGTGTTTGTTTGTGTGTGCTTGTTTGTTTGTTTGTTTGTTTGTGTGTGTGTGTGTGTGTGTGTGTGTGTTTGTGTGTGTGTGTGTGTGTTTGTGTGTGTGTGTGTGTGTGTTTGTATTTGTGTTTGTGTGTGTGTGTGAGTTGTGTGTGTGTGAGTTGTGTGTGTGTGTGTGTGTGTGTGTGTGTGTTTGTATTTGTGTTTGTGTGTGTGTGTGAGTTGTGTGTGTGTGAGTTGTGTGTGTGTGTGTGTGTGTGTGTGTGTTTGTATTTGTGTTTGTGTGTGTGTGTGTGTTTTCGACCTTTCTGACCCCCTTTCAGCTGAAAGTCACCCGAGATCATCAGAGGTCAACACAGGATATTTGCCTCCCTATGTAATATCTGAATATATATATCCAGAGTAAAGATGAAGCCGCTCAGGTGAAAAAAGGGTGAGCAAACAGCACGCCGCGACGCACCTGCAGGAGAAGGAAGTCGCTCCCTGGCAGTGACCAAACGGAACAAATATTATTGTAGGTTCAGATCCTCCAGCCAAAGGATCAACGCCTCGACCCCCGCTGTTGAATGCGCTTAGCGGGCGGATGTTCAAACAGCGCCGCCATGTTGGCCAGGGTTACGACACTCACGGGCCTTGTCTGTGCAACTACTAAAAGAAATTGGATATTTTGTATTAATGATTTAAGACGGTAAAGGTGTGCGTGTGCGGTCTGTTTTGCAACGGATAATTTCCCATGAACAGACTCTCATTTTACTGGACGATTTGGAAACCCACGTTTTTGGGGAGACGAGGCATTGCAACAGGGGAGTCGGAGGGAACTTCTTTGCAAACCTCGTTATCATTTTGTTTGTTATGCTCGGCTCGTGACGCTACTTATGACAAATTGCGTGCTTGTCTTCTTTAAGGCGACGACTCCTGATTTGGAAGTTGCGAATATGAAAGGATAAATGCAAGATAATGAAACGAGTGGGGATATGTGTCATGTCTCATACACATTTGCGTGATTGTAATGCTAATTTTCGTGCTTTAATTTTTTTTTCCCACACTCTCATGCGTTTTTGTGTATCGCAAAACAGGTCCTTCCCCACCCCCACCCCCACCCCCAATATGTAAACGGGAAGAAAGGATCTCCAACCATGCCTCGGAACACACGGTGATTCTCGGGTCAGTCAACACAGAAGCAAAAAAATTATCCCGTCCTGCCCTTCTCCTTCCTCATGCCCCCCACCCCCTTCCATCCCTTTTACCCCTCCTTTCCAACTCCCCTCTTCCTTCCTCACCCCCCCCCCATCCGTCCTCCTCTCCCCCATCCCCCTTTTCCCTCTCGTTCTTCCTCCTTCCGTCCCTTTACCCCTTCTCCTCCAACCCCCTTCTCCCACTTCCCTTTCTCCCTCCTCATGCCCCTAGCTCCCCCCCATCCTCCCACCCCCTCCTCCCCTCTCCCTCCCCCTCCTTGACCCCCCAACATGCTTCCTTAACGCCTCGGGGCCCCCAATTTTGCGGTGTGTGTGACCACGCCGATGTGATGCACGAAACTATGCGCGAGAGGCTCTACCTGCTGGTGTCGTCATCGGCCGACAGATGGCGATCGGGTGCTGGTCTTTGATGTGCGTGTTTGTGCTTGTATGTTTGTGGGCGGGGATGTTTGTGTTGGTAGTAGGGGAAGTTTGTGCTTGGTGTGTTTGTGAAAGGAGGGGCAATTGTGCATGCGGTTGTGAATTAGAAATCGTTGTGTATGTACTGGCGTGTTTGGTAAGAACGGCGGGCGATTGTGTTTCTTGTGTCATGTTTTGGTGTGATGGTATGCCTGTACGT
>NC_051423.1:31945786-31948286 GCF_015228065.2 Penaeus monodon | reverse complement strand
ACGGGGAAAGGAAGAAAGAGGAAGAAAGGGGGAGAGGAAGAGAGGAAAGGGAAGAAAAGAGGAGGAATGAAGGGGAAAAGCCGACCCCCCGGAAGAAGGGGGAAAAGGAGAAGGGAGAGGAGGAGAGAGAGAGAGAGAGGGGGAGGAGAGAGAGAGAGGGGGGGGAAGGAGAGAGAAGAGATGAGGAGAGAGAGAAAAGGGAGAGAGAAAAAGGGGGAGAGAGAGAAAGGAGAGAGAGAAGAGAGGGGAGAGAGGAGAAAAGGGAAAAAGAAGAGAGACGGTGAGGAGAGAAGGAGAGAGAGGAGAGAAAAAGGAGAGAGAAAGAACAGAAAAGAGAGAGAGGGGGGAGGAGAGAGGGGAGAAAAGAGAGAAAAGAGAGAGGAGAGAGAGAGGGAGAGAAAAAAGGGGAGAGGGGGAGAGGGGGGAGAGGGGAGAGAGGGGAGAAAGAAGAGAAAAGAGAGGGGGGAGGGGGGGGAAGGAAAGAGAGGAGAGAGAGGGGGAGGGGAGAGAAAAAAAAGAAAAGAGAGAGGAGAAAAGGAAAGAGAGGGGGAGGTTTGAAGAAAGAAGGGGAAGAGGAGGGGAGATTGAGAGAGAGGGGAAGAGGAAAAGAGAAGAGAGCTGGAGATTGAGAGGGGGGGGAGGGGAGGAGAGGGAAAGAGAGAAAAAAAAGGAGGGAGGAAAAGGTTGAAGGAGAGAGAGAAAAAAGAAAAGGAGGGGAAAAGGAAAAGAGAGAAAATGAAAAAGGAGATGAGGGGGAAAAAGAGGGAGGGGGGAAAAGAGAGAAAAAAGGGGAAAAAGAGGGGGAGGGGCGAGAGAAAAAAAGGAGAGAGAGGAGGGGGGAAGAGAAAAAAAGGAAAAGGGGAGAGAGGGAAAAAGGGGAAGGGAGGAGAGGGGAGGGAAAGGGGAAGAGGGAGGGGGAAAAGGTTTGGGAGTGGGGAGGGAGGGAGGGGGGGGAAAAATGAGGAGAAAAAAAAAAAGGGGAGAGAGAGAGAGATAAGGGGGGAGCGAGAGAATGGAGACCGAAGGGAAAGGGGGAGAAGATAAAAAAAAGAAAAAGAAAAAGGGGAAAGGGGGTGAGGGGGGATAGAAAAAGAGAGGGGAGGGAGGGAGCTGGAAAAGGGGGAGGAGAAGGGGAGACGGGGGATAAAGGACGAGTTGGGGTTTTAAAAAGGAGACGAGAAAAAAAGAGAAAGGGGGGAGAGGGGAGTTTGGAGAGGAAGGAGGGGGAAAGGGGGGATGGGGGAAGGGAGAGAGAGAGAGAGAGGGGGAGGAGGGGGGAAGAGGGGGGGAGAGGGGGGAGGGGAAAAGGGAAAAAACGGCGGGGGGTTCTCCAGGGCCCTCGCGCGGGGGGCGGCGGCGACGCCTTTTTTGGAAGGCCAAACCGGTAAATCCTTGCCCCCTTGGCCCCGCTTTTGGGTTTTTGGGGGGCCGATCTCTTTCATTTTTCCTTCTTTTTCCCTTTCTCTTTTTTCTCTCTCTTTTCCCCTTTCTCTTTTCTCTTTTTTCCCTCTCCCCCTCCCCCTTTCCCCCTCTCTCCCCCTCCCCCTCCCCTCGCTTCTTCCCCTTCCCCCCCTTCCTCTCCCCTCTCCCCTCCCCCCCTCCCCCTCTCCCCCTCTCCCCCCAACTTAATTTCCCCCCCCCCATTTTTGGTTAAAGGCAAGCCCAAAGTGATTTCCCATTTCCAAAATATAGATTTTCCGGGGATAAGAGTAGGGGTTTTTTCATATTGCTCGGGTTTTTCCCAATATCCGGGGGGGGCCCAAAAAAAAAACAATACACACACACACCACCCACACACACAACACATACACTTTAAAACACACAAAACCACACCCCCTTTAATATATTTGTGTATATATATGTATATATATAATAATATATTTTATATATATATATATATTATAATCTTTTATAAAAAAATTTTCCCAAAACTTGTTATTTGTTTTTCTCCCTATCTATTTATTGTATGTATATGACCATGTATCCAAAATCTACCCTGTCTGAAATGACGCACATTTTATTTCTTTCTGTTTACCTTTCTTTCTCATTTTTTCCTTTTCACTTTAATGGCTGGAAAAAAGGTTGCCATGTGGGCTGATAGAGACAAATGCAGCGAACGGAAGCGGTTCAAAAAGTGATGAATAGAGTCCAGCGTCGAGGCAAAGGATTCAAAGCTCGGCGAATGGGATTCATCGACGCGCGAAACTACGGAATGTATCAACGTCTTCTTTGGTCGAAACGGTTTCGTTCGAGGGTCGAAGTCTCGTCATTAAAAAGAAATGGATTTTTTTTTCTACGGGAAACTATAACTCACCTCATTCAAGTTTTATTTTTGAAATTATTAGAGCCAATTCACAGATAAAAAAAGAAAAAGAAATAGGCATTTATTGCAATCGTCTACAACATTTGAAACATCTGAGAATGTCACTCTTCCCTTTATGTTTGCGCGGGTGTCTTCAGCAATAGACGTCAACATATATCAAAACAGAATTGATATTTA
>NC_051423.1:31923286-31928286 GCF_015228065.2 Penaeus monodon | reverse complement strand
AGGATATGAAACGGGGAAATCGAAGGCGCCTCTCCTGTCCGGCCCTTGACAGAAGTACGTCCCTATATGGAGATAAATCCCCGAAAATAATTAACTTTTACATCATTTACCTAATTCTAAATAATTATTAAATTCTATATACACACATGAATCCAAAAAGAAACTCAGACTTCTCCGTCAATGACAATAACAAATGAATTAACCTTTACCGTGTATGGATGTCCAAGAGCGACTAAACGAGACAATGAATCCCTCACTTAGTGGCCACCTTGGCCATGTCACGGATGGCCACGTCACGCTCGCTTATTTGTCGCACATCTTGCTAATATCTTCCATTAGCGATCTTTTAAATACGATAATGCCATTCCTCCACAAATAATAATAATGATAATAATAGTGTTATAATAATTATAATAATGATAATAGTAATAATAATAATAATAATAATAATAATAATAATAATAATAATAATAATAATAATAATAATAATGATAATAATAGCGATGATAAATTATAGTAATGATAAAAATAACAATAAAACTACTAAGTATAATACTAGTCGTAGTAACGATAACTGCAATGGTGATAACAGTAATAATTATTATCATTACCACCAGAATAAAATCACATGTTCAGTCTAACAAAAATAATAGAAAAGTAATAATAATAGCAATAATAACAATAACAATAATAATCATGATTACAATAATAATAGTAATACTGACAATAAGAATGATGATGATAATGATATCAGTAATGAAAAGAATAATTACAATAATAATGATAATAATAACAATAATGATGAAGATGATGATGATAATAATAATGATAAAAATTATAACAAAATAATATTATCAATAATGATGATGATGAAGATGATGATGATGATGATGATGATGATGATGATGATGATGATGATGATGATGATGATGATGATGATGATGATGATGATGATGATGGTGGTGATGATAAATTCTGATTTAACTGAATTAAACGAACTAATGTACGCAACAGGAAGAGTCCTCCAAGCAAAATGTGGCATTACGTTAAGAAAGAAGGAAACGAAAAAGAAGCCTCTCAAAGCTAAGTGGCAAGTGAAAATTGAGAAAGAAATAGAAAGCTTTAGAAGGGAAATATCTATATTAGCCGAACTACAAAAAGATAATGGGAAGCAATCGAAGAAAGCGAGAAAAGTAATAAGAAAATACAAAATACTTTCCAAAGAACAAATACCAACGATTAAAGAAGAGCTGAAGCAAAAACTCCATGTTAAGGCACAAAGGTTACGTAGATACGACAAGCACCAAAATTTCTTCAGGCAGAATAAAATGTTCGAGACTGACGCGAAGAAGTTTTACCGCGCAATAGGAAAAAAAAACAATCTCTGTGGAAGCCGTACCATCTGAAGAACAGGTCCGGGAATTTTGGAACAACATCTGGGGTAAAAAGAGAAACAATTCAATGAAAACGCAGAATGGATACGAGGTCTTGAGAATAGCACTAGGGATATTCCCGAACAAGAATGGAAAATTATTACTACTGAAGAAATTCAAAGCGCACTAAAAAAGAAGTCCCATAAATGGAAATCGCCTTGGGTTGACCAGATCCCAAAATTTTAGCTTAATACTCTTTCTTCGGCGCATGCCAAATTAGCATCAAAATTTAACTCTATTATGATAGAATCTAACTTAACACCTAAATGGTTCTGTCAAGGGACTACTTATCTCTTGGCCAAAAGTAACGAAACAGTGAACCCAAAAAATTACAAACCCATAACATGCTTATCAACTTCCTATAAGTTATTTACTTCAACCTTAACTGAAAGAATCTACATACACATGGAAGAACAAAATATTTTTCCCAACGAATAAAAAGGGTGTCACAGAGGATCATACGAATGTAAAGATCAACTGATCATATATAAAATTATTTTTGAAAATGCTCACACTAAACACAGACATCTAAGTACTGCCTGGATCGATTATGAAAAAAGTCTTTGACTGTCCCACACTCTTGGATCTTAAAATCCTTAGAAATTCTCAGTCTCTCCTGTCTTAATCAACTTTCTTCGAAGCAGCATGACATTATGGGAGACGAATCTTACTCTCAGCCACGTAAACGGTATTCTTATTTCAAACGTCATGCGAATCAGATGCAGCATCTTCCAAGGCGACTCTTTTTCCCCTCTTTTATTTTGTATGGCACTTATCCCACTCTCCCAGCTTCTTAACAACACAGGGTATGGATATAAGATCATGGACAAGAAGATCAATCATCTTTTCTATATGGATGACTTGAAACTTTACACTCAGAATGATGGTGGACTGGAAGGGTTGTTGAAAACCGTAAAAGCGTTTAGTGATGACATAGGTATGGAGTTTGGTCCCTTCAGACAGAAACGTCTCAGCGAAAGCGTTCGAGAAGATATCAAAGTATAAAGACCTGGAAATAGAGGTGGAAAAAAATGTAGCATTTAAAAACCCAAACTTTGCCTGTTGTTATTGGAGTACTTGGCCTTGTAAAGAAAGGTACTGATAAGATTCTTGAACAAATACCGGGAAACCCAAAATTAGAAGAAAAAATAGTTTTTAACAGCACAGCGCATGTTCTCAGAAGAGCCCTATCGATATATCGATCGTGAATTGACTTGACTAGATGTTTTAATTTGTAATTACTCTGCATATTTTTGCATATTTTTGTTGGTGTTCCATTACCTCAAATTTTAATCACTCTAGGTCGCTGGTAGTGACCCGGATTTTAATTAGCAAATCTAAAGACACTTTTTCAATAATAATAATAATAATAATAATAATAATAATAATAATAACAATAACAATTATAGTAATAAGAGCAATGATAATGAGAGTAATAGTAATGATTAAAATGAAACTTAATAATGATAATGATGACACTAATAATAATAATAATAATAATAATAATAATAATAATAATAACAATAATAACACCAACACCAACAACGACAGCAATAATAATAATAATAGTAGTAATAATTGTATTATTATGGAAAATAATATTGAGTTATCTGTGTTATTAATAAAACATTGGAATGTATGTTGTGGTATTGTATAAGAAACAAGTTTTAATTTTTGAAAATTTTGTAATTTTGTGATACTGAAATGAAAAGGAAAATTTATACAATGTAAGTTCTAATAATACATTATATGGATTTGAGAACATTGCGCATTGTGAATTTATTTTGTTATCTGGAAGCGTTGTTTACAATCTGGAAACGACCAACCATGTGAACAGCTCTTGGAAGATTTTTTTAAGCTTACCCAAAACTTGATGTGTAAATATCAGGTAGGAATATTATATGAATATAATTTATTAGTGATTGTATTAGTGATAAAACTGAAAAGTTTGATATAGTTTAAATCTGTGATTCAGTTCAAAAGTAGATGTATTAATTAAACTGAATGAATAAAAGCTAATCTCTGTGTTTTGAATTTGTCGTATAAATTGTTATAAGCATATGATATATCAATGAATGTATTGTGTTCCTTCTATGCAGCCTGATGACTGACGTGAGGCTGAATTTGATAGAGATTGGTAATCTATGCTTAAAACCATCTTTCAGGGGCAAGGTGCCATGATGTAAGTGTTTTAATCCATTATTAGAAAATATGATGTTGTTAATTCTTGTAATAACAATTCCAATAGATTCAATACGATTCATATTCTATATTTGAGTAGTACAATGATGATTATTATTGCTGAAACTTTAAAAGTTATTTTTTGTTGTTGTTACTCAGATCATTTAATCTTTGCTATGATTTCATTGTTATGGAATATTTTGTTTTGTTGCCGCTTCAGTAGTTTGAATTACTGTTTGCAGGTTGAATAACTTACACTGAACATTGATCTGGATATATATACTTCAAGGCGAACAAATTATTTTACTCATGGAGTGTTTGGAACCATCCCTGATAGATGAAAATTAAGCGATACAATAATAATAATAATTGTAGTAATAAGAACAATGATAATGAGAATAATAATAATGATTATAATGATACTTATGAGAATGATACGTATTGATTATTGATAATAAATGAAAATAACGGTAAAGATCATGATAATAATAGTAATAATAATAATGATAATAATAATAATAATAATAATGACAATAATAATGATATTAATGATAATAATAATAACAATAATAATGATAATAATGATAATAATAATAATGATGATAATAATAATTTTTATTATTATTATTATCATGATGATGATGATGATGATAATAATAATATCAATAATAATAATAATAATAATAGTTTAGTAATGACAACAACAACAATAGCGATAATGATCGTAATAATAATAATAATAATAGTAATGATAATAATAATAATAATAATAATAATAATAAATATTACCATTATTATTATTATAATGATGTTGATAATGATAATGATAAAATGACAATGATAATAATAGTAATAATAATAATAATAATAATAATAATAATAATAATAATAATAATAATAATGACAACGATAATAACGGCAGTAATAAAAATAACAATAATAATGATAATGATATTATTAATGATAAAGATGATTGCAAAAATAATGTTTATAATAAAAACAATATTGATAAATGATGATGATGATTATAATGATAATGATAATAATAATAATAATAATGATAATGATAATAATAATAACAATAATAATAACAATAATGATAATAATGATAATTGTGACAATAATAATAATAACAATGATAATGATATTATTCATGATAATGATGATTGTAATAATAATGTTTATAATAAAAATAACATTGATAAGTGATGATGATAATAGTTATAATGATATTAATGATAATAATAATAATAATAATGAAAATAATAATAATAATAAAAAAAAAATCAATGATAAAAGGAACAGCAACACAACAACAGCGACAACAACAATAACGATAACAAAAGTAATAATATAGATAATAATAATAATAATAATAATAATAAC
>NC_051423.1:31900786-31910786 GCF_015228065.2 Penaeus monodon | reverse complement strand
AAAAAAGGAATAAATGCAAAGAAAATTATAAATATGAAAAATAAATATGAGATAAATATGAGAAATAAAAGATAAAACACATAAAAATCAAACCAAATAAGATATAGACGCACAGATAATGAGACAGACAGACAAACAGACCGACGAAGAGAGGAGACAGACAGAAAACGAGAGAGTGAAACAGACACGTATGTTTTACCATCAACCCCACCCCACCCCCCTACCCCTATGACAGAGGAGTTCAGTATGTGTTCACAAGCCACTGATGTATTCATAACAGGAGTAGTATTACAAGAAAATATTTCTTTGTATGTCAGGCGCCAGGGGAGAACTTATCATTGCGTAGAGGAGAGGGGGCGGCGGTAGACAGCTGGGTGGGTGTATGGTAGATGGTAGATGTATGGGGAGGTTGGGAAATCGGTAGAGGTTGGGTATGGTAGATGGTAGAGGTAGGCAGCTGGGGTAGATGTATGGTAGATGGTAGATGTAAGGGGAGGATGGGGGATCGGAAGAGGTTGGGTATAGTAGATGGTAGACGTAGACAGCAGGATGTGGTAGATGGTAGATGTATGAGGGGTAAAATGACCGGGTAGGTAGCTGGGCGTGGTAGATAGTAGACGTATGGGACAGTGAGAAGGGGAAACGAGTCTATTTTAGGACAGGCACCGAAGGGGGGATTAACGGCTTAAAATAATGTGTCAAAATCACAGAGTCGATTCGGAAAAATCATGCCTGAAAAAAAAGAGAGAAAAAAAACCGGCAATGAAGGAAAGAACAGGAAGCTCCCAAAAAGAAAAGAAAAGAAAAAAAAAAAAAGAAAGGCGGAGGACAGATGCTATGTGTAGTTACATCTGGTTCACTGATGACTTAATACGCACGGAATGTATAACAGGCTGAATGTTTAGCTTCTGCTTGAGTAATGCTACATGAGGTTACATGCACCATTGCACATGGCTTTCGGTGCATGAGAACCACTTTTTCTTGTTTGTTTTGCATAAAAGGCACACTTGAAAAACAAACTTTGAAATAGGACTAGCAGATCATTCCCTCATACACTATTTTTCAACATTTCTTTCCATTGTTTCACTAGTACAGTACATACTCATTAAATATTAATCCGTCCTCATCAATCTCACGCGCATACGTCTTGAAGAATAAAACCTCATGTCCAAAGGAGACGCAATGCCTCATAATTCATGCGACTGACTCATGACACGGAATGGATGAGCGAGGGATAATGAGGGAGAACACAGTTTGTTTAGCACTGGCATCAAGAAGCCTCACTATCGTTTTTTTTTTTTTTTTTTTTTTTTTTTTTTTTTTTTTTTTTTTTGAGAGGGGGGGGGCGGGGGCGGGGTAAGAATGTTTCCAAACATAATAAAATTGCTGCACCTTATTGTTATTATTATTATTATTATTACTATTATTATTATTATCATTATCATTATTATTATCATTTATTACTATTATTATTATCATTATTATTATGATTATTATTATCATTATCATTATTATTATCATTTATTACTATTATTATTATTATTATTATTATTATTATTATTATGATGATGATGATGATGATGATGATGACTGTTATTATTATTTTTATTTTCTTATTATTATCATTATTATATTATACTATTCTATTATATTAGCAGGATATAATTATCATATCACAAACAGCACATCATAAAATACAGCAATAATAATAACAAGTAAATCAACGTAACAAACATTAACAAAAAAAAAAAAAAAAAAAAAAAAAAAAAAAAAAAAATCGATTGAATATATCTTGCAACAAAACAAACAATTAGAAGAAGAAGAAAAAAGAAGAAGAAGAAGCAGAGGAGGAGGAGAAGAGGAAAAAAAATAAAAAAAAACAAAAAAAGCAAAAGAAAAAGAAGAAGGAGAAGAAGAAGAAGAAGAAGAAGAAGAAGAAGAAAAAGAAAGAAGAAAAAGAAAGAAGAAGAAGAAGAAGAAGAAGAGAAGGAGGAGAAGAAGAAAAAAAGGGTGGGAGAAGAAGAAGAAGAGAAGAAGAAGAAGAAGAAGAAGAAGAAGAAGAGAAGAAGAAAAAGCAGAAGAAAAAGAAAAAGAAGAAGAAGAAGAAGTAAAAATCAACGCCAATCCCCTAATTTGGCAATTGCAAACGCTCGTCATTAGCAACATCATCCGCAGAGCATTAATTAGGCAACCATTAACGAAAAAAAGCTTTTATTGCAAGAAGCTTAGTCATGTCAGCAATTCCAACAACTTCTTGGGATAGGAATGTTAAGTCAACGTCAACACGATGCAATTGCAAATAACAGAATGAGAGGAATAAATCAACATCATCCTTTTCAGTTGCAAAAAGTTGGGGAACATATTGCAACTGGAATTATGTTGTTGTATTTTTTACTGTGATTTTTATTTTCATTCTTATCCTCATTCTTATTCTTCTTATTTTTTTCTATTCTTATTCGTATAAATCTTATTCTCATTTTTATTCTTATTTCCATTCTTATTCTTCATGTTATTCTCAGTTTTATTGTTATTCTTATTCTTATTCGCATTCTTCTTATATTCATATTCATTCTTAATTCTATTCTTTTTATTATTCGTATTATCCTTATTTTCATTTCTATTCTTTTTCTTATTCTTAATCTTATTCTTATTCTTAGTTTTGTTCTTATCCGTGTTATTTTTTTTCTGTTCTTATTCTTATCCATAATATCCTTCTCATTATTATTCTTAGAATTCACCTCCTTTATTTTCATCCTTATTCTTATCCCTATCCTTATTCTCTTTCGTATTCTTATTGTTATTAATTTTCCTATTTTCCTTCTTACTCTTATTCATATTTTCTTAATTCTTATTCTCTTTCTTATTTTCATTCTTCTTCTTCGTCTTAATCTTATACTGATTCCTTCCGTAGCCATATTCATGTTTAAAATTATTATCATTATTATTATTATTACTATCACCATGTTTTTTATTATTATCATTTACTATTATATTATTCTTATCATTGTCATCAGCATTATGATTATTATTATTGTTATTATTACTATTTTATTATTATTATTGTTATTATTTTATTATTATTATTATTATTATTATTATTATTATTATTATCATTATTATTATTATCATCATCATTGTTATTATCATGATTATTATTGATACTAGTATTTGTTATTATCATTAATTGCGTTATTATCATTGCTATTACTATTATAATCATCAACATTTTATCATCATAATTATAATTATTTTCATTGTTGTTGTTATTATCATTATGGTATCATTACTGATATTATTATTATTATCAATATTATTATTTTTGTTGTTATTTTGTTGTTATGATTACTATTATTATCATTATTATTATCATCATCATTATCATCAATAGTAGTAGCAGTATCATTACTATTACATTTATCATTATTACTATTTTTATCATCATCACCATCATTCACACCATTATTATCATTATCATTATCACTGCTATTACTGTTATTATCATCATCATCATTATGAAGTTTATCGTGAAAACTGATACAATATCGCGGTTGAAGAATTAAATAAATGCAGATGAATGGTGAATTAACTAACTCACTGATAATGAATAAACCAATAAACAGATTAAAAAAAAAGGAAAAAAAAGAAAAAAAAGAACAGATCATAAAAAAATATATATATATAAATTATAAAAATTAAATATATATAAGAAACTCGAGCTTGAGATTAAATGTTATTAAGTCTTCTTGCAAAGGCATAAAAAATGGCTTTTATTCAACACTTTCTTCTTTCTTTATTCTTTCCTTCGTCTTCCTCTTCTTTATCTTCTTTTTCTTTCTTTTCTTCTGCTTTCTCTTCTTCTTCTTTTTTACTCTTCTTCTTCTTCTTCTTCTTCTTTCGTCTTCTTTTTTCCTCTTCTTTTTCTTTCGTCCTCTTCTTCCTCTTCTGTCAAAGGCAAAAAGCGGCCCTTCTTCTACACCTCCTCCCGTCTTTTATTCTTTTCTTCGTCTTCTTCTTCTTCTTCTTCTTCTTCTTCTTCTTCTTCTTGCTCTTATTCATTGCATTCTCCATCTTTCTTTCTTTTTCTTTCTTTGTTGTGTGTTTTCCCTCTTTTTTTCTTTTATTTGCTTCTTTTTTATCGTTATAATTGTTATTATTATTACTATCATTAGTATCATTATTATCATCATTACTCTTACTATTATTATCATCTTTATTATTATCACTGTAAGCATTATTATTATAATAATGATAATGATTATGTTTATTGCTTATATCATTATCATTAAAACCATTGTTATTATTTTTATTATTATTATTATTATCATTATTATTATTATTCGTCCTTTTTCTTCTCCTATTTTCTTCATCATCATCATCATAATCATCTACTTTTTCTTCTTCTTCTTCCCCTCTTCCTCTCCTTCTCCTACTCCTCCTCCCCTCCTTCCCCTTCCTCCTCCTCCTCCTCCTCCCCCTCCCCTCCCCCTTTCCATCCTCCTCCTGCTCCTCCCCCTCCCCTTCCCCTCCTCCTCCTCTTCCTCCTCCTCCCCCTCCCCTTCCTCCTTCCCCACCCCCTTCCCCCACCCCCTCCTCCCCCTCCTCCTCATCCTCCCTCGACCTTTTTTCCCTAGCAAAGGTCACGAGTCGGGCGGGACTGAAGAGATATTTCCCCGAGGTCAGCATTCCTCCCTCAGCATTTGACAGCAGCAGCATACCCTTCGTCAGAGAAGCATCGCCAACCGCCTGTCACCTTCCTGGTTTACGTTTGATGAGGTTGGGAGGGAAGGGAGGGATAGAGGGAGGGAGGGAGGAAAGGGAGGGGAGGGAGGGAGGGAGGGAGGGAGGGAGGGAGGGAGGGAAGGGGGGAGGGAGGGGAGGGAGGGAGGGAGGAGAGGGAGGGAGGGAAGAAGGAGGGAGAGAGGAAAGAAGGAAGGAGGGAGAAAGGGAAAAATAGAGGGAGGAAAGAAGGAGGAAGAGGGAGAGGAAGGAGGGAGAGGGGAAGAAGGAGGAAGAGGGGAAGGGAGGGAGGGAAAGGAGGAGGGTAAAGAGAGAGAGAAGAGGAGAGAAGAGAGAAGCAGAGACGAGAGAGAGAGAGAGAGAGAGATGAGAGAGAGGAGAGAGAGAGGAGAAGAGAGAGAGAGAAGAGAGAGAGAGAGGAGTGTCGAAAGGAGCAGGAGGTGTGGGTGAGGAGGGCGGAGCGGGGGAGGGAGGGAGCAGAAATGAGAGAAGGGAAATGAATGGGAAAGAAAAAGAGTTGTCGAGGGGACGAGATCAGAGGTAATGAGGGGGAGGGGAGGGAGAGGGGGAGGGGAGGGGGAGGGGAGGGGGGAGGGAGGGGAGGGGGTGGGAGGGAAGGGAGGGTGAGGGGGAGGGAGGGGAGGGGGGGTGAGGGAGTTGACCAGCCTATCCACTCTATCCATTGTGTGTGTCTTCTTTCTTTTTCTTTTTCTTCTCCTTCTTATTATTCTCCTCCTTCTTTTTTTTCTTCCTCCTGTTCTTCTTCATATTATTATTATTATTATTAGGGATATCATTAGTTAGATTGAGTATTAGTTATTATTATTATTATTATTATTATTATTATTATTATTATTATTACCCTTCGTTTTCTTCTTCCTCTTATTCTTATTCTTTTTTATTCTTATTCTTATTCTTATTATTTTCCTTCTTTTTCTTCTTCCTCCTCTTATTATTGTTATCATTATTATTATTATTATTATTATTATTATTATTATTATTATTATTATTATTATTATTATTATTATTATTATTATTATTATTATCCTTGTCCTTCTTCTTCTTCTTCTTCTTCTTTTCGTGTGGATATCTTCTTACGTGGGATCTTAAGGTGAGCTTTGATAAGGAAAACCCTTTGTAAAATAGAAAATATATCTAATGAACAAAATGGATTAAATCGTTCAAGAATTTATAACGACTTATCTCTCTATATATACAAACTCGTTCGGAATGAATGCACAAACAACAAAAAATATGATTGCTACATTATAGCGAAATTAGCGCTATAATTAAGAGTTAGCGCTAGAGTACCGACATATTCCATTAAACCAGCGACGCACGGGAAATTTAAGAATATATATATTTCCATAATTCACCGGAGCGTAATGAAGGAGCGTGGGAAAGTGGCGGTGAAGAACGTGAAGATCTTGTTAATGATATAATTTTCACAGGGGAGAATATGCAAATTAATGTTCTGCATTTATGTTACGTGACACGTATGCATGCAGTTGTATACTAATACACACACATACATACATACACGCACAAAACACACACACACACACACACACACACACACACACTATATATATATATATATATATATATATATATATATATATATATATATATATATATATATATATATATATGTATATATATATATATATATGTATGTAAACACACACACACAAACACCACATACACACACGCGCATGCAAACGCACACACACACACACGCACACACAAACAAACACAGACGCGCGCGCACGCACACACACACACACACACACACACACACACACACACACACACACACACACACACACACACACACACAACCACCAAACACACACATTGGGAGTTGGGAACACACATAACCATTAAAGGACCACATAAATGCAACACAATATCATATATATATATATATATATATATATATATATATATATATATATATATATATATATATATATATATATATATATATATACATATATATATATATATATATATATATATATATATATATAGTATATATTATATATATATATATATATATATATATATATATATATATATATATATATATGTGTGTGTGTGTGTGTGTGTGTGTGTGTGTGTGTGTGTGTGTGTGTGTGTGTGTATGTAGTCTTTTACCACTATTAGGAAGACGAGGGTGGGTGATAGGGGGAGGGGGAGGTGGGGGCGAAATATTTAGCTTAAATTACAAGAAATAACATTACTGGAACTCTTCATTCTTCTTTTCTTTTCTTTTCTTTTTGGCTGCATACGTGCCTGCTTGTTTTTATTTTCTTTTTCCTTTCCCACCTCTTTCTCTCCTTCACTCTCTCTCTTTCTCTCTCTTTCTCTTTCACTCTCTCTCTCTCTCTCTCTCTCTCTCTCTCTCTCTGTCTCTCTCTCTCTTTCTTTCTCTCTCTCCTCTCTCTCTTTCTCTCTCTGTGTCCCTCTCTTTGTTTTTCGTTTTGTTTTGTATTTTTCTCCTTCTCTCTCTCTCTTTCTTCTTTTTTTCTTTGAATGAAGAATTTGAATCTCAGGGACTTCATCATTACCAGGAAATCACGAAATTCCGCGCAGGACTTGACAGGAGAGATGATTTAGTTCTGCGTCCCTCCCCACCCCCCTCATTTTTACACCTCCCCCTCTTCCCCTTCCTCGTCCAGCTCCCTTCCTCTTCCTCCTCTTCTTCCTTCCCCTCCATTCCTTCCCCCTCTTCCTTTCTTGGCCTCCCCACGCACCTATCCCCTCTCCTGTCTCTTTGTTTATCGTTCTCCCTCCTTCCCCTTCACTCCCCTCCCTTCGTCCTCCCTACACTATCAGCTCCTTTCTCGACTTATCCCTGCTCCCCCTTCTTCTCTTACCTCCCTCATCCACTGCCACTCCCCCTCTCTCCTCCCTCTTCCGCACCCCTACCCTCTTCCTCCCTCTTCCGTCTCCTTCTCCCTCATTCCCCCCTCCTCCGTCCCCTCCCCCTCTTCAATCCCTATTCAATCCCACTTATTTTATCTAAAGTGTTTGAAAGGTTCGTTGCCAAACGTCTCTCCTCTTTCTTTAATGACCATAAATTGCTGCCAACCACTCAGTTTGGTTTTAGGGAAAAAACCTGGTACGTGTGATGTGCCTTTGTCTTCGGTGCATCAGGTCCAGGCTTCACTGGATTCAGGGTCAGAGACAAGGCTTGTTTCCCCATACGTTTCTTCTGCCTTTGTAGTCAACCATAAGGGCTCTCCCTTGTAGTCCGTAGGAATCAATAGCCTATTTTATATTTCATCGACTTTGAATTAGATAGGCAACAACGTGTTGGTATTGGTGGGTATTTTAGTATCTTTAATGTTGTCAAGTCAGGAGTTCCCCAAGGCAGAGTTCTTGAGCCACTTCTTTTTATCTTTTATACCAGTGATCTGTGGGCATAGAGATTTCTTCCAGACCCTTCCAGACACTTCCTTATTTTACCGCATGCCTGACCCACAAAGTAGATCAGATGCATTCACTCATTTAAATGTTGATTTAGAGCTGATCTCTTCTTAGTGCAGGCATTGGGGGATGACATTAAATCCTGCTAAAACAATAGCTTGATCCTTAGCCGTTCAAGAACCTGCAATCCACCACATCCTGATATTATCATTGACAGCCAAGTCTACAGTTCAATAAAAACATTAAACTTGCTTGTTGTAATTTTAGATGCTAAATAGACTTTTACGGATCATATCAGAGAAACCTCCTCTCTTATTTCCCAGAGGGCTGGATTACTGACGATAAGTGAATCCATTTTCAATAACGATATGATAACGATAAGCATTTTTTTTTCTCCTTTATTTTGCCTTTCAGTACTGCTGTCTAGTTTGGATGTCGGCTTCTCTGACTCATTTAAAGTTGAACCGTTTTTTTTTTTACATAATCATGTTTCAATTATTGAACATCGTCGAGTGACTGGGGGATCTGAATTTATTGTTTAGGTTTGTTAACAATAATGAACATCCTCTTCATAGTGCGTTGCTGCCCGAGATCTGCTGTTCGCCAAACGCGTCTGAGTTTGCGAGTGAACGCGTGCGCATCCCAGCCAATCTTTTCCTCAACCAATTTTATCAGACATTTATCCCTTCTTTTTATTATTGTTGTTGTTATTACAATTATCATGATCATCATTGTTGTTGTGTTGTTATCATTATTCTTATTGCTAATATTATTTTGATTGTTATTGCTGTTGTTAATACTATCATTAGTACCATTATCATCATTATCAATACTGTTGTCATTTGATTAGCATTACAATTATTATCATCATCATTATTATAGTTATTATCATTATTATTATTGCCATTATTGTTACCATTACTATTATCCTTGTTATTATTGTTAATAATAATGATAATAATGATAATGATAATGATAAAGATAATGATAATAGTGATAATGATAATAATAATAATGATGATAATATTACTATTATTATTTTCATTACTGTTATTATTACTTTTGATTATTATTGTAATTATTTTCATCAGTATTATTGTTGTTGTTATTGTTATCACTATTACCATTATTATTATCATTATGATTATCACTGTTATTATTATTATTATTATTATTATTATCATTATTATTATTATAATGATATTGTTTCTGAAGTTGCTATTGATAAACTTTGAACTAAAATTAACAAATTCCTATTATGTTCTTTTCTTTCTTTCTTTCTTATATCTTTCCTTTTCCCCTTTTTTCATATTCATGTTTGCTCATCAGGGGGACTCTGCCTGAGTCTATATCGGCCTTGATTATCCTCTGCTGCTCTTTCATGGATTATCATTAATAATTTCGTCCCCCCCCCCTCATTACTCCCTCCCTTGCCCCTCCTTCTCATTCCTCCCTCCTCCGCCTCCTCCCCTCCTTTCCCTCCTCCGTCTCCTTCCCTTCTCCAATCCCTCTTCCGCCCGCCCCTCCCTCTTTCCTCCCTCCTCCTTTTCCTCTCTCCTCCCTCCTCTGCCCCTCTCCTCTTTCATTTTTTTCCTCCGCGCCCTCCTCCTCATTCCTCCTTCTCCTGCCCCTCTCCTCCTCTTCCTTCCCTCCTCCGCCCCCTCCTCCTCTCCTCATTCCTCCTTCCTCCGCCTCCCTCTCCCTCTTTCCTCCCTTTTCCGCCCCCCTCCCCCTCCCTCCTCATAAATCTCCTACCTACACAGCTGAAAACCAGGCATTTTGACACTGATTAAACCTCCTCCAGTGGCGTTTCTGAGAATCCATGACA
>NC_051423.1:31860786-31868286 GCF_015228065.2 Penaeus monodon | reverse complement strand
TCTCTCTCTCTCTCTCTCTCTCTCTCTCTCTCTCTCTCTCCTCTCTCTCTCTCTCCTCTCTCTCCGCTTCTCCCTCTCTTCTCTCTCTCTCTCTCTCTCTCTCTCTCTCTCTCTCTCTCTCAGTTAACGTCACGACACCACAGTGAAAGGACGTGTATAGTGTCCTCTCGTGACCTTGTGACCTGTCCTAAAGGGTCTGTGATACCTTGAAAATCAGGAACTCACAGACCTGTCAGTTGTGTATTGATCTAGTGTGTGATAATGTTCACATAATATAACTTCTACAGTGATACAAAGAACAAACATTAAAATTAAAAGCGAAAGCACCCACGCACACTCCCAGATGTGCTGCGAGGCACCGTAGGCGACCCGTGTGTGTAACTGTTTATTTTCAAAGGACAGGCACTCAGGTCGGCCCCTCCGCGGTCGGGGAATGACCGCGACCACTGATGGGACGCTGACGACGAACCAAAAAATGGAAACTGAGGGGAGATACGATGTCCTCAGTGAGGAGGATATTGGGGGGCCCCAGTGAGGATGAAGAGGAAGCAAAGAGGCAGCTATCTGCTTCTTAGAAGTTACTTGTCCCGGACACTTATGCGCGCACTTCAAGAACGATACAAAGCTTCGCACACACGGGAAAAGTATCGCTGGGTATCTCAGGCCCTAAAAATGGACCCGTACAATAAAACACAACGGGTCAATCGAACTGAAAATAGGAAGAAATAATGTATATGTCAGGTGCAAGAACGAACAAATTCTTGCCCCAAATAACACTGTTGGTGCAGGCGGAGAAGTCCTTGAAAAGCCAACGTCTTTGGTAAAGGGAAATGCACTAACATCATTGTGTTCGATGTCCCAAGGGAAATCGAAACAGAAGAGATGACGCTATACAACGAACGTATCATCCATGCAAGACGCATGAAGATCAACGGAATGATGACCCAGAGAGTCATCATAACGTATGAGGGGGAGGTAATTCCCAAAAATATAAAATGGTTGAGGGCATGGCACCTTTAGGTGTGCCGTCTTCAAATCCCTGACCCCGTTTTGCTCTAACTGCTCAAAGTGGGGCCACGGAACACGTGCCTGTCCACGAGACGGGCCGCGATGCCGGTACTGCGCTCTTCCACACGGAAGCTCAGAATGTGCAGAAAAGATTTCTGAGGGAAAAATTATCCCTCGGAAATGTGTGAACTGCCGACAGGAGCACAATGCCAATTCCATTGTGCACTTACTACCCAAAGGACAGGAAAACAACTGATAAAAAAAACAGGCAGCCCTCCCCCCCACAACAGCCCCTCCCAGCCCCGCGCGTTGATGATGTGGGGGAATTCCCACACCTGCGAAGGTCAACAGTGGTGGCCCCTGCAGAGGAAGCCATGGCACCGGCCACAGTACCAGCACCAACAGGAGTTCCAGCTCCGTTAATTCAAGTATCAGCACCAGCTTCAGCACCAGCTGCAGCACCAACCCCAACACCACATGCTGCATCAGCTTCTGCACCAGCTTCAGCACAAGTTACAGCTCAGCCCTCACTGCAGCAGGACAAACAAGAGTCAAACGGAGAAATTAAGGATCTGCTACAGATGCTGCTTCGGAGATGGACGATGATGCTCATGATGCAACAGCAAATGGCCCCAACAATCTCACTTTCAGGAAAGGATGTTTACGTTCCTCCTCGGTCAACAACAGCATCACCCTGTAGTGGGCCTTGGAAATGGTCAAGTAAACAATGTCTCAAAGTAATCTCTTGAAATGTATTACCTGGAACATAAACAGTTTACAGAAACGCAAAGCAACTCTCTCCCAGTACCTTCACTCCGAAAATGTTGATGTGTGTTGCCTTCAGGAAGTCAGAACTAGTGCTCGTTATGCAAAAATTGCAGGATACACATATTATGACAGACCAAATATTGCTAATCCCTCTACGAGAGGGCTTGGCATTTACATAAAGAACTCAATTCCATCGAAAGTGATTGATGACAATCGTGACAACACCTGTGTTGAATATCTTAGTATTAAAATATTTCTTGATGGTAAATCTATCACCATTATTAATGTATACAATCCACATGATAGTGAGGTGGTACCTAAACCTCCTGACTGCATGATACATAGTGATACTGTCTTATTGTGTGGGGATTTTAATGCTCGCCATCCTCTCCTAGGCTCCGAGGGAAGTACCATTGGCAAAAACGGTAAGGTTTATTATGACTATCTCCAAAATACTAGTGACCCCATACACCTATTATGCCCCTTAGAAAAAACTCATTATCTGGGCGGCAAACTGGACTATATAGCTCTATACAATCAGCACACACTACCAAACACTGCAAAAGTCATCCCACTCTTAGTTAGTGATCACTGGGCATTAAGTATAACTCTTCCTTTTTACAAAAGGGCCCGACCCCAGCCACGCCTTCGGTACCACCTTGCTACTAAATATCATGATGAATTCATTGAAAGAATTGCCTGCTGGTATGAAGACTTTACTCCTACCAGCCTGGATCACTTTAATGAAACTCTCTGTCAACAAGTTGGCACATCATTACTCAGCTTCAACCTAAAAGCCCTGCAAGCACGAGTCTTTATCCCCCAGAGGTAGACGTGCACAACAACTGAACAGAGACCCTGAGATAAAACTTCTTAGAAGGCTCATACGATCTACAGTAAGTCAACTACGACACCTGGGGAAAAACCCGTACTTGGCTAAGGATCTTGTGTTTTTTAGTAAAAAGATTAATGAGTTGATAACTCGAAAACGGAGGAAAGATTTTATGCCTGGGCAGAATCAATTGACTCCATGACACCCATGAGCAAGGTATGGAAGGAAATAAGCAAGATTAAAGGCAATACATGCAGTATAACACCCCACCCACATCCAGATAGGGTAGCCTCATCTCTCCTCAATAAATGGTGTGAGGACTCTTCTATTGATAGTCTCCCATTATCCATACGCAGATTCTCCCTTAAATCAAGCCATAAAAACGAAATTGATTATCAGTGCCACCTCTTAGATGAGGCTGATGCACCATTTACAAGGGAAGAACTCCTTGCAGCCATTAAGACTAGCAAATCCACTGCACCTGGGATGACGGAATCACTTATGACATCATCCGACTTCTTGCAAAGGTACAGGTAAAGGGGGAAAATCCTCTTCTTGATCTCTTCAATTTAACCTACACAGCAGGCATCTTGCCTACCACTTGGAAACAAGCAACCATCATTCCCATCCCAAAACCAGGACGGCCTGATGAATATAGACCAATTTCTCTGACGTCCTGCCTGTCTAAAACCTGTGAAAGAATCCTCCTTACTCGTTTACTCCACCAGATCAAGGACCTGATTCATCCATCTGTCTTTGGCTTTCAAAAAGGGAGAGGAACACAAATGTGTTTAGCACAGTACTAAGTGGAAGTAATGCAGAATCTTCTTATTTCATAGATTTCAAGGGAGCATTCGACAGAGCCTCCCCTACAGCAATCCTCCATGAACTAACACTCTTGGGAGTTAAGGGCAAGCTTCTGCTATGGATTAAGGATTATCTATCTTTGAGAAGAGCAAAAGTGTGGTACCAAGGCACCTACAGTGCTTATGGCGAATTAGAACTAGGCACTCCACAAGGGGGAGTATTGTCCCTTATGCACTCTCTTTGCAAACTTAACGATGAGTTAGGAAACCTATGCAGTATCACATCATATGCTGATGACATTCTTATTCAGGTATTTGATAGGGGGATTACATTCTACACAAAACGTGTGCTTCCCTCGGACTCATAATCAACCCAATCAAAACTAAGTATATTTCGAGATCTCGTACACTACCTTACATTCCAAGGTTAGGAGGACAAACTATTGCAAGAACTGACACCTATAAATATCTTGGTGTTATGGTGACTGCTCCCCACCTCATGTCCCGCAGTTCTCGCTTTACCAAGGATATTGTTCAAAACATCAAGGAACGTTGCCTTGAGCGTTTAAAACCATTGCACTACATAAGTAACAGATATATAGGTGCCTCCCTGAGAGTCCTAAGGTTGATGTATATCTCCCTTGTTAGGTCCATGATAGACTATGCAAGCCCAGTTCTTAGTATGTTTCCACCAAGTGCCCTCAAACCACTTGAAGTTTTACAGAACAAGGCCATGAGAATTATACTTGGATGCCCAATGACTACCAAAGTTTCTCGTCATGAGGAAAGAGCTAGTCCTCCCCTCTATTCACAGTCGCGTCATCCAAGTTAACACCATAACTTGGCATCAGACTCCTGCAGATTCTACCCAGACCACAAATCTCCAATATTCTCTCAAACGAGATAAATTACAGAGTTAGGCATACCCGACCTCGATACTCCAATCTCATACATTCCAACTTAGAATGGAAAACTAAAACTGCTCATACTATTATGTTCTTCAATGTATGGAACAACGAAGCTATTAACATTCCAGAAACAGTACTTACTGCTCCTTGGCACAGAACTCATGTACATGCTTATGTTGATAAAAATAACAGGGCCCAAATCCATTGCTTCAAAATGGAACTAAAAGCCCATTACTTGAAATATATAGATGACATACTACACCCCCCTCATTGCACGCCCCCACTTGCAATCTACTGTGATGCCTCCATTGGTCCTCATGGAGCAGCAGGGATTGGTGTACTAATTCCTGATATAGTTTTTGAAGAAAGTGTGTGTATTTCCAACTGGACAAGCACAACTGATGCCGAGTCAGTAGCCATATATCATGCCATTAAGAAAGGTAGTGAGCAGCAGCGACACCTGGCCGTCTTTACTGACAGCCAGGGCGCTCTTCATCGGCTCACTGCATTTAATGCAGAAAACATGGTAACTAGAAATATCCTTCACGAAATTTCTAAACTATCAGAACAGGGTATCCAAGTGTCACTATACTGGATACCCTCTCATATAGGATATCATTGTGTGACAGGGCTGATCGTTTAGCTAGATTAGCACTTTCCCATGAGATCCCTATTATGTAGTGCCGCTATCTCTCAACCAAATGAAAAAACGTTATTAGCTGTCTTCGAGATTATGAGGGTCAGGTATGGACCACTGAGAAGATGAAAAAAGATGGACATGGTACTATTTGGCATTACGAGAGTACTGCTAGAACCCTATAAAGTCTATCATGGACTGTCTCGGAGACAGCAGGTTACTTTGACTAGACTACGCATAGGATATCAGTACACTATACAATATGTACAGGATGCAGTTTTGGAGGCAAAACCAGTTTCATATCACCATTGCAAACTTTGCAAAGCGCCCAAGTCGCATAATCTTAACCATTACTTACTCTGTTGCACAAAAACTGCATCCTATCGATCAAATAGTACTGTTCACAGATTAGCACTTGTTGATTATATTAACTTTATTATAGACACTGGTCTTGTCTTTGACATGATTAGTGATATAAAAGGTTTTTTACCAGCCAAATGATATTTTTTATATAGTGATAATAGCACAGCCCATCAGGCATGTATATAACAACACTGTTTGACTAATAGCCCTCTACAGAATAGAAGCACAGCCAGTTGGATAGATACTTTGGTATCTTACCCTGGCTTTTTGCAGGGCATGTACACTGTTCTGTAAATAAATGTTATCAAATCAAATCAAATCTCTCTCTCTCTCCTCTCTCTCTCTCTCTCTCTCTCTCTCTCCTCTCTCTCTCTCTCTCTCTCTCTCTCTCTCTCTCTCTCTCTTTTCTCTCTCTCTTTTCTCTCTCTCTCTCTCTCACTCTCTCTCTCTCTCTTCTCTCTCTCTCTCTCTCTCTCTCTCTCTCTCTCTCTCTCTCTCTCTCTCTCTCTCTCCCTCCCTCTCTCTCGTTCCTCTTCCTCCCTCCAGTTAGATAAACCCGTTTATCTCTTTTGGCTCCGCTGGAGGACTAGGAGCCGGCGGGGCTTAAGACGTCAAGGCGATCTCAATTGAAATCTTGGATCTCGTCTGGTGGTTCATTTACATCACAAAGATTGATAAACGAGGCGCAGAAAAGCGCTGCAGTTCTTGAATTCATTTCCAACCTTCGGGGGACGAGTTAAGGGGGTTTCCTGTACCCGGTGCTGGCCAGAGACTTTTTTGGGGGGCTTGATGATTTTTAGGATTAATTGCCTCTCTTACTTGTCATTTATATCTGTTGCGGAGTTTTTAAACACTTCAAGGTGGACGAGAGGAAAATGTTCTCTTCTTCTCCTCGCACGACATTTTTGAAAGACGGAGTGCACATGCTAGGCAGAAAAAATAAGCGGCGCGTCGAGACCCTCTTTGTGTGAGAGAGAGATCCTCAAGCAACCAAGAACCTTGATCTAGAAAATCTACTCGGCATTTTAGAAAAAAATAAGAGAAAAAGAGAGAGAAAAAAATCCGTGGAAGGGGGGAGGGTACAGATAAAGAGAAAGAAAGAAAAATCCTCTCGCAAACATGTCTGGCCCGAGATACGTCTTCCTGCAAGCACTTACTTGTCACATGTCAGCGGCTGCCCAGACGGACCCCGATCTGCCTTGGCGCGCTCCCTCTGCCCCGGGATGCCGCTGGCCTCGCCCCCCCGCAGCCTCCCGCAGGGTCGTGGTGCCGTAGATCAGATAAGGTGTCGCTTCGAGTCGCGGACATCTTCGGCGCGTGTGTGAAGGAATCAGGGGTGAGGGGGAGTAGCACGTTGGGGTTGCCATGGCTACATGTTTCATTAGCTTCATTATCACTGTTATCTCGGAGATCGAGGTTAATTAATTCTCAATGGCTGTCTCGAGGAGGGTTTTTATTTCTCCCTGCTTCCCGACTTTTGAGAAATCTGTAATGATCTTGGGAAGCACTATGAGAGATATTTCGTTTGTTGATTTTACTCTGAAGGATGTAACTTGTTTTTGAGAGCGGTGGTTACCTTTTGTTCTCATCTATTCATTTGTTTGATTATTCATTTGTCTATTCATCTGTACGCAGAACTAGAAAAGAAAGAAAAAAAAAAAACATAATTATATAAAGATTATATACAAGCATGTACGCCCAAACATGCACAAATTCTCTCTCTCTCTCTTTCTCTCTCTCTCTCTCTCTCTCTCTCTCTCTCTTCTCTCTCTCTCTCTTCTCTCTCTCTCTATATATATATATATATATATATATATATAATATATATATATATATATATATATATATATATATATATATATATATTACAAATTGACATGAACACTATTTCTATTAATACTCTGATAACGGGTAAATCTC
Source organism: Penaeus monodon (assembly GCF_015228065.2). Lineage (NCBI taxonomy): Eukaryota > Metazoa > Arthropoda > Malacostraca > Decapoda > Penaeidae > Penaeus > Penaeus monodon. Next base: position 31,861,044 of record NC_051423.1, on the reverse strand, counting down.
ATGTGTTACTTGTTGACAACTATGAATAATATGGACATCCTGGTGAACTGTAATTAGTGTAAATTTTATTTATAAAAATTGCTAATTGTATAAATTATAAAGGTAAGTTACACGTACGTACTGAAAGACGGATGGACGAAACACGAGCAAAATTATGATGCAGATTGCAATGACAATAATTATCCCTATCATCATCATTGTAATCATTCCTATTAATTTTCTTTCGTTAAATTAATAATTACAATAATGATTATGATT
>NC_051423.1:31843286-31845786 GCF_015228065.2 Penaeus monodon | reverse complement strand
CGTCATGGAAGTGCAATCAGATAGATGCGAAAGGCGTGAGAGATTCTTACCTGGGATATCAAATTTTGCTATACTTTTCTTTCACAATTTTTATATTTCTATCCGTTGGTGACCTATCTATCCCTTTTTTTCTAAGTCTTCCAGCTCCTAATTTATACTTCCATCTTTTCTCTTTCCACGTTTTTTTCTCTCTTTCTCTCTGGTTCCCATTTTCCCTGCATGACACGACCTCAACTACTCTCTCAGGCAGTCAATTGCTAAGGGAGGGAAACCATGATGTCAAACAGCCTGCAAATCATTTTACTCGCTGAGTCTTGTAAAATAATGATAATAATAATAATAATAATAATAATAATAATAATAATAATAATAATAATAACGCTAACAATGATGATGATGATGATGATGATGATGATGATGCTGCTGCTGCTGATGATGATGATGATGATGATGATGATGAGGATGATGATGATGATGATGATGATGAGGATGAGGATGATGATTATGAGGATGATAATGATAATGATAATGAGGATGATGATGATGATAATAATAATAATAACAAAAGGAAAATAAATAAAAAAACTAATGAAAAAAAAGTCCACAACACAAATATTTCAACTCACAACAAACATCTGTCTTTTCTCTAACCTCCTTCTACACTCCTCTCTCCTATGTCTACTTCACCCCTTTTCATTTCTCCCCCCGTCTCCCCTTTCTTTTTTTTCCCAACATAGAGATGATATTTAAGAGTAATGACATAATTAAACCCAATACTCTCTCGCGATGTTGTGAGCTTAATCTCGACGTGAGAGTTGAGGCGATGACACTGTGGCTTCGTGAGGGGAGTCTGCGAAAGGGTTTTTGAATGGGTAGAGGGTAGGGGGGTAGGGACAGGGAGTAGGGGTATGGGTTAAGGGGCTGGTGGTAGGGGGTTGGGGTTAAGGGATAGGGGGAAGGGGCAGGGGTAAAGGTTGGGGGTAGGGGTAGGGGTATGGGTTAAGGGGCTGGTGGTAGGGGGCTGGTGGTAGGGGGTTGGGGGTAGGGGGAGGGGTGGGGGTTGGGGTTAAGGGGTTGGCGGTTGAGGGTAGGGGGTTAAGGGGTAGGGAGAAGGGGTTGGGGGTTAAGGGTAGGAGGTAGAGTGTAGAGGTAAGGGGTTAGGGGCAGGGGTATGGGTGGGGTTTAAGGGGAAGGGATTGAGGCTAAGGGGTAGGGAGTTAAAAGGTTGGGATAAAGGGTTGGTATTAAGGGAAAGGGTTGGGGGCAGGCGCTAAAGGGTAGAGGGTGGGGGTTAGTGGGTTGGGGTTTAAGGGGTTGAGGGTAAGGGGTTAGGGTTGGGGTTAAGACTTAGGCGCTAGGGGGTAGGGGGTTTGTGGGGAGGAAGGGGAGGAGGGGGAGCGTCACCGTTCTCTTATATATATATATATTTTTTTTCCGGTTTTGAGGTTTTATGCTCAAGAGGGTTTTTGATATATCCTGCTCACGTTATGCTTTGAGGTGGGGTGGTGGGGGTTGGGGGTGGGGGGTGGGGGGGAGTGGGGGACTTTACGGTTATTGTGAAGCCTGCAATTGCGATGAGCCTGACTTTATGAGTTGTGGTTTTGCGTCGCGAACTTCTTTTCTATCTTCTCTTTCCCTCTTTGTCTTTCTCCTTCTTCCTCCTTCCCCTTCTCTCTTTTTTCTCTCTCTCTCTCTCTTATCCTGTATTGCCGTGTAGGTTTGTCGGTTAGCTAGCTGTGATTTATGAGGTTCTTGGTCCAAAAAGCCTTACGAGATTTATGAATGATGTTTGCCATGTCTAAACTTTAGAGACAAATGCTAAGGAATCTTGTCCGTCCATCGCGCTCTCTGGCATCACGTTACTAGCCATAAAATGCTTAGGAAGTTCTTAGGAAGTTATGGTTACCGAGTTGGAAAGAGAGATTTTGAATGGTAAAGCCCATTTTTTTTTCTTTTTTGGACGATTTGGTAAAAAAAAAAAAAAATAGATTTCCTAGGATTGAATTCGTGTGTTGGTTGGTCCATGTCATCTGGATATCGGGTTTGATATGCGTCTTTGTGTTTTCTTTATCTTAATCCTCTTGTTTCTTCATCCGTACTTTTTTTTTCTATTATCAGTGGCCTCTATTTTATCTTTTCCGCTCTGTCTCTTTTTCCTTTTTTTGTAGCCGTCAACGTTATTCGCGTCGTTATTCTTTTTCCTCGTTGCCTCCTCATAGAACTGTCGATCCGGTGGTTTGCTCCGCGACTCAAACAATGGTTCATAAAACACAACTTCATCAAGCACCATCATAAATCTTTACAAAACACTAACGCATTTTTTGAGCAACTACATTTTTTCCCCTTTTTCTTACCATTACTCTCCTCACACTTTTGGAAAAACATTATGTAACCTTAAGGCATGCAAAAAAAATATATATACTCCTCAAGCCACGTATAAATCATTCTCACATAATTACAACCGGAGTTTAAGACCAGCAGCGTCGTTAGAGCAGAGCCC
>NC_051423.1:31804037-31816537 GCF_015228065.2 Penaeus monodon | reverse complement strand
GGAAGGGAGGGGAAGGGAGGGGAAGGGGAGGGGGAAGGGAGGGGGAAGGGGAGGGGGAAGGGGAGGGGGAAGGGGAGGGGGAGGGAGGGAGGGGAAGGGGAAAGGGGAGGGGGAAAGGGGAGGGGAGGAAGGGAGGGAGGGGGGAAGGGAGAGGAAGGGGAGGGGAAGGGAGGGGGAAGGGGAGGGGAAGGGGGGGAAGGGGAGGGGAAGGGGAGGGGGAAGGGGAGGGGGAGGGGAGGGAGGAGGGAAGGGGGGGGGAAGGGGAAAGGGAAGGGATAGGGGAGGGAGAAGGGGGAGGAGGAAGGAAGGGAGGAAGGGAAGGGGAGGGGGAAGGGGAGGGGGAAGGGGAGGGAGAAGGAGGGAGGGGGAAGGGAATAGGGGAGGGGAAGGGGGAGGAGGAAGGAGGAAGGGGAAGGGGAGGGGAAGGGAGGGGAAGGTGAGGGAAGGAGGGGAAGGGAGAGGGGAAGGGGAGGGGGAAAGGGAGGGGAAGGGGAGGGGAAGGGGAGGGGGAAGGGGAGGGGGAAGGGAATAGGGGAGGGAGAAGGGGAGGAGGAAGGAGGAAGGGGAAGGGGAGGGGGGAAGGGGGAGGGGAAGGAATAGGGGAGGGAGAGGGGGAGGAGGAAGGAGGAAGGGGAGGAGGGAGGAGGGATAAAAGGGAGAAAGAAAGGGAGGAAGAATATGAAAAGGAAAGGCGATAAAGGAGGGACAGAGGAGAGGGAAAAGGGAATGGAGGAGATGAAGGAAGGAAATAGGAGAATAAAGAAAAAAGAAGAGATAGGGAGCTGAATAGGGAGGGAGGAGATGGGCGAAGCGGAGGAGGGAGGCAGGAAATGAAAAACAAGCGAAAGTAAAGATGGGAATAAGGAAAAGGAATCAGAGAGGGAGAGACAGACAGAGAGAGAGAGAGGAGAGAGAGAGAGAGAGGAGAGAGAGAGAGAGAGAGAGAGAGAGAGAGAGAGAGAGAGAGAGGGAGAGAAGAGAGAGAGAGGAGAGAGGAGAGAGAGGAGAGGAGAGAGACGAGAGGAGAGAGAGAGAGGGGGAGGGAGAGAGAGAGAGGAGAGGAGAAAAGAGAGAGGGGAAGGAGAGAGAAGAGAGGAGAGAGAGGAGGGAGAGGAGAGAGAGAGAGAGAGAGAGAGAGAGAGAGCGAGAGCGAGAGAGAAATAAATAACACATCTACAAATAAAGAAGCACATACGTGGCAGGCAACATACGTGTGTTTGCTCGATCTGCTTGCGTCTGATAAATCAAGCGACTTCTATGTTTATATTTCTCTTACGTGTGGTCCTTTTTGTCTTGTCTTCTTCGTCTAGATTATTCTCTTCTTTATGTCCTTCCTCCGCGGGGTGATTTATGAACGTATTGTGTGTGACCTCTTTGCAAATTGGCCTGGGATTTATTTGCCTTTTTTTTTTTTTTTTTTTTTTTAGAGCCATAAAGGATTCTGGTCTTCCCCCCCCCCCCCCCTTTTTCCCTTCCCCGTACTCGTACTCACACACACCCCTCCCCTCCGCTGCTCTCGTATATATCTACTCTATCTCTCGCTCTCATGCACATGTACGCAAGCACACACGCGCGCGCGCACACACACGCGCGCACACACACACACACACACACACACACACACATGCGCACACACACAAGCAAACACACACACACAAACACACACACACACACACACACACACACACACACACACACACACACACACACACGTACACACAAACAAAGAAACACACACAGACTTCATCCACAAGTTGCCGGAGGCGTGACGGTATTATGGACAATACATGTTAACGTTTACAAAAAAAAAAAAAAAAAAAAAAAAAAAAAGAAGTTATCTTTCCCGCACAAACTCAATTAATTCCATTGTGCAATCGAAGGGGAAATGTTGCAACACTCATCTGCAAGGATTCAACCAGTCCCCTTTTCAACTCTTATCGCCAGATTTAATTTTTTTTTTTTGAACACCTGTTTCTTATATATTCTTTCCTTCTTCCTTTTCTCTCCTTTTTAACATGTTCCTCCCTTTCTTCTTTCTTCATCTTTATCAATTTTCCCATCTCCTATTTTCTGTTTCCTTCTTTTTTCTACTTTTCAACTTCTTTTTTCTTCTTCTTCTTTTTCCTCATCCTTTTTTTTCTCTTTGTCTTCGTTTTTTTTTTCTTTTCTTTCTTGTTTCTTTCTCTCTCTCTTTGTTTTTTTTCTTTTTTCTCTTCTCATTTACACTGTTTTCTTCTTTTTTCCCCTTTTACTGCTTTTCATCATCTTTTTTCTATATTATACATTTTTCTTTCTCTCTTTTCATCTCTCTTTGTCCTTTTTTCGAACGTGTTTATCTTTTCCTCTTTCTATAACTTCGTTTTTTTCATCTTTCTCTTTGTTTTCTTTTTCGTTATTTCAATCTTCTTTTTTTTTGTTTCAATCTTTTTCCTACTTTGGTTTCCTTTATTTGATTGATTTATTTTTTCCTATCTTCTCTCTGTATTTTTTCCTTTTCCTTTTTATCCATTTTCTCTTATTAACTATTTGTTTTCATTTCCATCTTTCGATGTCTTCTCTTCTCTCGTCTTTCTATTTTTATATTTCGTTTTTTTTTTACCTCTTTTGTCTTTATTTTATTGTATTTTTGTTTCCTACTTCCTATGTGTTTATTTCTCCTATTTATATTTTTCCTTTGTTTGCTTTCGGTTTTCCTTTTTCCATCTTTTATTTTACTTTCTCTTCATCTTTTTCTTTGGTCTTCTTTCATTCCCTTTCCTTCCTTCTATTTTCTTTTTTCTTCATTCTCTCTTCTTTCTTTTTCCGATTTCTTCTTCCAACCCTTCAACTTTTTTTTTATTCCTTCTTTCCATCTTCGTTCTTGGCTTTCTTTTATTTCTGTCTTTCCCTTTTTTCATTTTTAAAATCTTATTCTATTTTCTTCCAGCTATATACATTTTTTTTTTCTTTTTCGTCTCCTTCTTTTCATCTTCTTCCTCTCCTTCTCTTCCTTCTTTTCATCTTCTTTCTCTCCTTCTCTCGACTTTTTTCTTTTTCTTTCTTTCCATTCTTTTATCTTGTTCTTTATGTTTTGTTTCAATCTATTCTGCCTTTCTCTATTCCTCTTTCCGTTTCTTGCCATCCCTTTCCATCTTTTTTCTTCCTTCTTTTTTATCTTCCGCTTTCTCCTTTCTCCTTTCCTATCTTTATGCTCTTTTTCTTCATCTTTCAACTTCCCATCTTTCTCTTTCTTTCTTTCCCTTTTCATATCTCTCTCTTATTTCCTCTTCCTCCTTTCCATCTTTTTCTTTTATTGACTCCTTCGCTTCATCTACACATATTTCTTCTCTTTATTCTACATTTTCCCTATATATATATATATTTTTTTTTAATTCTTTCCATCTACCGTATTTTTGCCACTTCATCTTTTTTCCTCTTCCTTCCTTCTTGCTGTCTGTTTTCCTTTCATTTCATCTACATTCTTTTTCCTCCTGTTTCCCCTTCATCCTCTCCTGTGTGTTCTTTTCCAAGCGAAATGTGTATCCATTTCTCTAACAAGTCAATTCGCTAACAAGTCTGGTCTCTAACAAGCTTATTCTCTAACAAGTCAATTCGCTAACAAGTCTGGTCTCTAACAAGCCTATTCAGTGACTAACCTATTCGCTAAATTGCCTATTTTCTAACAAACCTATTCTCTAACAAGACTGTTCTCTAAAAAGCCTATTTTCTAACAAGCCTATTCTCTAACAAGAGACTAATCTATTTGCTAAAAAGCCTATTTGCTAACAAGCCTATTCTCTAACAAGCCTATTCTCAAACAAGCCTATTCTCTAACAAACCTGTTTCTCTATCTAGCCTTGTTGCGTCATAATCAGCAATGCTATCGGGTCAATTAAGTAGTTTGTGTTGTCAAGGCAACGCACTCTATATGCAAATGAGTTTCTCGCTGTAGTGTCCTGACAAATGTATTTTTGTTTTAAAGCCTACTTTTTGACGATGCTAATATTTAGACTGAATATTGGATAATAACAGCAATAATAATAGTGACAATAATAATCATAATAATAGTAACAACAACAAAAACAACAACAACGACAATAATAATAATAATAATAATAATAATAATAATAATAATAATAATAATAATAATAATAATAATGATAAATAATAATAATAATAATAATAATAATAACAACAACAACAACAACAACAACAATAATAATAATAATAGTAATAATAATAATAACAATAATGATGATAATAATAATAATGACAATAATAACAACAATGCTAATAAGGATGATAATAATGATGATGATGATGAAAATAAACGTGACATCGATGATGATAGCAATGATGATAATGATAATGATAATGAAATAACAGCAATGATCATTATAATCATAATCATTATTGTAATTATTAATTTAACGAAAGAAAATTAATAGGAATGATTACAATGATGATGATAGGGATAATTATTGTCATTGCAATCTGCATCATAATTTTGCTCGTGTTTCGTCCATCCGTCTTTCAGTACGTACGTGTAACTTACCTTTATAATTTATACAATTAGCAATTTTTATAAATAAAAATTTACACTAATTACAGTTCACCAGGATGTCCATATTATTCATAGTTGTCAACAAGTAACACATGAGATTTACCCGTTATCAGAGTATTAATAGAAATAGTGTTCATGTCAATTTGTATATATATATATATATATATATATATATATATATATATATATATATATATATATATATATATATATATATATATAGAGAGAGAGAGAGAGAGAGAGAGAGAGAGAGAGAGAGAGAGAGAGAGAGAGAGAGAGAGAGAAAGAGAGAGAGAGAGAATTTGTGCATGTTTGGGCGTACATGCTTGTATATAATCTTTATATAATTATGTTTTTTTTTTTTTCTTTCTTTTCTATGTTCTGCGTACAGATGAATAGACAAATGAATAATCAAACAAATGAATAGATGAGAACAAAAGGTAACCACCGCTCTCAAAAACAAGTTACATCCTTCAGAGTAAAATCAACAAACGAAATATCTCTCATAGTTGCTTCCCAAGATCATTACAGATTTCTCAAAAGTCGGGAAGCAGGGAGAAATAAAAACCCCTCTCGAGACAGCCATTGAGAATTTAATTAACCTCGATCTCCGAGATAACAGTGATAATGAAGCTAATGATAACATGTAGCCATGGCAACCCCAACGTGCTACTCCCCCTCACCCCTGATTCCTTCACACACGCGCCGAAGATGTCCGCGACTCGAAGCGACACCTTATCTGATCTACGGCACCACGACCCTGCGGGAGGCTGCGGGGGGCGAGGCCAGCGGCATCCCGGGGCAGAGGGAGCGCGCCAAGGCAGATCGGGGTCCGTCTGGGCAGCCGCTGACATGTGACAAGTAAGTGCTTGCAGGAAGACGTATCTCGGGCCAGACATGTTTGCGAGAGGATTTTTCTTTCTTTCTCTTTATCTGTACCCCTCCCCCCTTCCACGGATTTTTTTTCTCTCTCTTTTTCTCTTATTTTTTTCTAAAATGCCGAGTAGATTTTCTAGATCAAGGTTCTTGGTTGCTTGAGGATCTCTCTCTCACACAAAGAGGGTCTCGACGCGCCGCTTATTTTTTCTGCCTAGCCATGTGCACTCCGTCTTTCAAAAATGTCGTGCGAGGAGAAGAAGAGAACATTTTCCTCTCGTCCATCCTCTGAAGTGTTAAAAACTCCGCAACAGATATAAATGACAAGTAAGAGAGGCAATTAATCCTAAAAATCATCAAGCCCCCCAAAAAAGTCTCTGGCCAGCACCGGGTACAGGAAACCCCCTTAACTCGTCCCCCGAAGGTTGGAAATGAATTCAAGAACTGCAGCGCTTTTCTGCGCCTCGTTTATCAATCTTTGTGATGTAAATGAACCACCAGACGAGATCCAAGATTTCAATTGAGATCGCCTTGACGTCTTAAGCCCCGCCGGCTCCTAGTCCTCCAGCGGAGCCAAAAGAGATAAACGGGTTTATCTAACTGGAGGGAGGAAGAGGAACGAGAGAGAGAGAGAGAGAGAGAGAGAGAGAGAGAGAGAGAGAGAGAGAGAGAGAGAGAGGATGACAGAGGCAAAGAGAGAGAGAGAGAAACGGAGAGAGAGAGAGAGAGAGGAGAGAGAGAGAGGAGAGAGAGAGAGAGAGAGAGAGAGAGAGAGAGAGAGAGAGAGAGATTGATTTGATTTGATAACATTTATTTACAGAACAGTGTACATGCCTGCCAAAAAGCAGGGTAAGATACCAAAGTATCTATCCAATGGCTGTGCTTTATTCGTGTAGAGGGCTATTAGTCAAACATTATTGTTACATACATGCCTGATGGGCTGTGCTATTATCACTATATAAGAATATCATTTGGCTGGTAAAAAACCTTTTATATCACTAATCATGTCAAAGACAAAAACCAGTGTCTATAATAAAGTTAATATAATCAACAAGTGCTAATCTGTGAACAGTACTATTTGATCGATAGGATGCAGTTTTTGTGCAACAGAGTAAGTAATGGTTAAGATTATGCGACTTGGGCGCTTTGCAAAGTTTGCAATGGTGATATGAAACTGGTTTTGCCTCCAAAACTGCATCCTGTACATATTGTATAGTGTACTGATATCCTATGCGTAGTCTAACCTGCTGTCTCCGAGACAGTCCATGATAGACTTTATAGGGTTTGTCTATATCTGATGTCCCAGCAATACTCTCGTAATGCCAAATAGTACCATGTCCATCTTTTTTCATCTTCTCAGTGGTCCATACCTGACCCTCATAATCTCGAAGACAGCTAATAACACGTTTTTTCATTTGGTTGAGAGATAGCGGCACTACATAATAGGGATCTTCATGGGAAAGTGCTAATCTGGCTAAACGATCAGCCCTGTCACACAATGATATTCCTATATGAGAGGGTATCCAGTATAGTGACACTTGGATACCCTGTTCTGATAGTTTAGAAATTTCGTGAAGGATATTTCTAGTTACCATGTTTTCTGCATTAAATGCAGTGAGCCGATGAAGAGCGCCCTGGCTGTCAGTAAAGACGGCCAGGTGTCGCTGCTGCTCACTACCTTTTAATGGCATGATATATGGCTACTGACTCGGCATCAGTTGTGCTTGTCCAGTTGGAAATACACACACTTTTTTTCAAAAAACTATATCAGGAATTAGTACACCAATCCCTGCTGCTCCATGAGGACCAATGGAGGCATCACAGTAGATTGCAAGTGGGGGCGTGCAATGAGGGGGGTGTAGTATGTCATCTATATATTTCAAGTAATGGGCTTTTAGTTCCATTTTTGAAGCAATGGATTTGGGCCCTGTTAGTTTATCAACATAAGCATGTACATGAGTTCTGTGCCAAGGAGCAGTAAGTACTGTTTCTGGAATGTTAATAGCTTCGTTGTTCCATACATTGAAGAACATAATAGTATGAGCAGTTTTAGTTTTCCATTCTAAGTTGGAATGTATGAGATTGGAGTATCGAGGTCGGGTATGCCTAACTCTGTAACCTAACTCTGTAATTTATCTCGTTGGTCTGGGGTAGAATCTGCAGGAGTCTGATGCCAAGTATGGTGTTAACTTGGATGACGCGACTGTGAATAGAGGGGAGGTCTAGCTCTTTCCTCATGACGAGAATTTTGGTAGTCATTGGGCATCCAAGTATAATTCTCATGGCCTTGTTCTGTAAAACTTCAAGGGTTTGAGGGCACTTGGTGGAAACATACTAAGAACTGGGCTTGCATAGTCTATCATGGACCTAACAAGGGAGATATACATCAACCTTAGGACTCTCAGGGAGGCACCTATATATCTGTTACTTATGTAGTGCAATGGTTTTAAACGCTCAAGGCAACGTTCCTTGATGTTTTGAACAATATCCTTGGTAAAGCGAGAACTGCGGGACATGAGGTGGGGAGCAGTCACCATAACACCAAAGATATTTATAGGTGTCAGTTCTTGCAATAGTTTGTCCTCCTAACCTTGGAATGTAAGGTAGTGTACGAGATCTCGAAATATACTTAGTTTTGATTGGGTTGATTATGAGTCCGAGGGAAGCACACTTTTTGCTAAACCTCCGTAGAATGTAATCCCCCCTATCAAATACCTGAATAAGAATGTCATCAGCATATGATGTGATACTGCATAGGTTTCCTAACTCATCGTTAAGTTTGCAAAGAGAGTGCATAAGTATATTAAATAGTGTAGGGGACAATACTCCCCTTGTGGAGTGCCTAGTTCTAATTCGCCATAAGCACTGTAGGTGCCTTGGTACCACACTTTTGCTCTTCTCAAAGATAGATAATCCTTAATCCATAGCAGAAGCTTGCCCTTAACTCCCAAGAGTGTTAGTTCATGGAGGATTGCTGTAGGGGAGGCTCTGTCGAATGCTCCCTTGAAATCTATGAAATAAGAAGATTCTGCATTACTTCCACTTAGGTACTGTGCTAAACACATTTGTGTTCCTCTCCTCTTTTGAAAGCCAAAGACAGATGGATGAATCAGGTCCTTGATCTGGTGGAGTAAACGAGTAAGGAGGATTCTTTCACAGGTTTTAGACAGGCAGGACGTCAGAGAAATTGGTCTATATTCATCAGGCCGTCCTGGTTTTGGGATGGGAATGATGGTTGCTTGTTTCCAAGTGGTAGGCAAGATGCCTGCTGTGTGGGTTTAAAATTTAAAAGAGTTCAAGAAGAGGATTTTCCCCCTTTACCTGTACCTTTGCAAGAAGTCTGATGATGCATAAGTGATTCCGTCATCCCCAGGTGCAGTGGATTTGCTAGTCTTAATGGCTGCAAGGAGTTCTTCCCCTTGTAAATGGTGCATCAGCCTCATCTAAGAGGTGCACTGATAATCAATTTCGTTTTTATGGCTTGATTTAAGGGAGAATCTGCGTATGGATAATGGGAGACTATCAATAGAAGAGTCCTCACACCATTTATTGAGGAGAGATGAGGCTACCCTATCTGGATGTGGGTGGGGTGTTATACTGCATGTATTGCCTTTAATCTTGCTTATTTCCTTCCATACCTTGCTCATGGGTGTCATGGAGTCAATTGATTCTGCCCAGGCATAAAATCTTTCCTCCCGTTTTCGAGTTATCAACTCATTAATCTTTTTACTAAAAAACACAAGATCCTTAGCCAAGTACGGGTTTTTCCCCAGGTGTCGTAGTTGACTTACTGTAGATCGTATGAGCCTTCTAAGAAGTTTTATCTCAGGGTCTCTGTTCAGTTGTTGTGCACGTCTACCTCTGGGGGATAAAGACTCGTGCTTGGCAGGGCTTTTAGGTTGTAGCTGAGTAATGATGTTGCCAACTTGTTGACAGAGAGTTTCATTAAAGTGATCCAGGCTGGTAGGAGTAAAGTCTTCATACCAGCAGGCAATTCTTTCAATGAATTCATCATGATATTTAGTAGCAAGGTGGTACCGAAGGCGTGGCTGGGGTGGGGCCCTTTTGTAAAAAGGAAGAGTTATACTTAATGCCCAGTGATCACTAACTAAGAGTGGGATGACTTTTGCAGTGTTTGGTAGTTGTGGTCTGATTGTATAGAGCTATATAGTCCAGTTTGCCGCCCAGATAATGAGTTTTTTCTAAGGGGCATAAAAAGGTGTATGGGGTCACTAGTATTTTTGGAGATAGTCATAATAAACCTTACCGTTTTTGCCAATGGTACTTCCCTCGGAGCCTAGGAGAGGATGGCGAGCATTAAAATCCCCACACAATAAGACAGTATCACTATGTATCATGCAGTCAGGAGGTTTAGGTACCACCTCACTATCATGTGGATTGTATAACATTAATAATGGTGATAGATTTACCATCAAGAAATATTTTAATACTAAGATATTCAACACAGGTGTTGTCACGATTGTCATCAATCACTTTCGATGGAATTGAGTTCTTTTTGTAAATGCCAAGCCCTCTCGTAGAGGGAAATTTGCAATATTTGGTCTGTCATAATATGTGTATCCTGCAATTTTTGCATAACGAGCACTAGTTCTGACTTCCTGAAGGCAACACACATCAACATTTTCGGAGTGAAGGTACTGGGAGAGAGTTGCTTTGCGTTTCTGTAAACTGTTTATGTTCCAGGTAATACATTTCAAGAGATTACTTTGAGACATTGTTTACTTGACCATTTCCAAGGCCCACTACAGGGTGATGCTGTTGTTGACCGAGGAGGAACGTAAACATCCTTTCCTGAAAGTGAGATTGTTGGGCCATTTGCTGTTGCATCATGAGCATCATCTGCTCCATCTGCCGAAGCAGCATCTGTAGCAGATCCTTAATTTCTCCGTTTGACTCTTGTTTGTCCTGCTGCAGTGAGGGCTGAGCTGTAACTTGTGCTGAAGCTGGTGCAGCAGATGGCACTAGCGTTGGTACTGCAGCTGGTGTCGAAGCTGGTGCAGAAGCTGATGCAGCATGTGGTGTTGGGGTTGGTGCTGCAGCTGGTGCTGAAGCTGGTGCTGATACTTGAATTAACGGAGCTGGAACTCCTGTTGGTGCTGGTACTGTGGCCGGTGCCATGGCTTCCTCTGCAGGGGCCACCACTGTTGACCTTCGCAGGTGTGGGAATTCCCCCACATCATCAACGCGCGGGGCTGGGAGGGGCTGTTGTGGGGGGGAGGGCTGCCTGTTTTTTTTATCAGTTGTTTTCCTGTCCTTTGGGTAGTAAGTGCACAATGGGGAATTGGCATTGTGCTCCTGTCGGCAGTTCACACATTTCCGAGGGATAATTTTTCCCTCAGAAATCTTTTCTGCACATTCTGAGCTTCCGTGTGGAAGAGCGCAGTACCGGCATCGCGGCCCGTCTCGTGGACAGGCACGTGTTCCGTGGCCCCACTTTGAGCAGTTAGAGCAAAACGGGGTCAGGGATTTGAAGACGGCACACCTAAAGGGTGCCATGCCCTCAACCATTTTTATATTTTTGGGAATTACCTCCCCCTCATACGTTATGATGACTCTCTGGGTCATCATTCCGTTGATCTTCATGCGTCTTGCATGGATGATACGTTCGTTGTATAGCGTCATCTCTTCTGTTTCGATTTCCCTTGGGACATCGAACACAATGATGTTAGTGCATTTCCCTTTACCAAAGACGTTGGCTTTTTCAAGGACTTCTCCGCCTGCACCAACAGTTGTTATTTGGGCAAGAATTTGTTCGTTCTTGCACCTGACATATACACTATTTCTTCCTATTTTCAGTTCGATTGACCCGTGTGTTTTATTGTACGGGTCCATTTTTAGGGCCTGAGATACCCAGCGATACTTTTCCCCGTGTGTGCGAAGCTTTGTATCGTTCTTGAAGTGCGCGCATAAGTGTCCGGGACAAGTAACTTCTACAGAAGCAGATAGCTGCCTCTTTGCTTTCCTCTTCATCCTCACTGGGGCCCCACCAATATCCTCCTCACTGAGGACATCGTATCTCCCCTCAGTTTCCATTTTTTTTGGTTCGTCGTCAGCGTCCCATCAGTGGTCGCGGTCATTCCCCGACCGCGGAGGGGCCGACCTGAGTGCCTGTCCTTTGAAAATAAACAGTTACACACACGGGTCGCCTACGGTGCCTCGCAGCACATCTGGGAGTGTGCGTGGGTGCTTTCGCTTTTAATTTTAATGTTTGTTCTTTGTATCACTGTAGAAGTTATTATTATGTGAACATTATCACACACTAGATCAATACACAACTGACAGGTCTGTGAGTTCCTGATTTTCAAGGTATCACAGACCCTTTCAGGACAGGTCACAAGGTCACGAGAGGACACTATACACGTCCTTTCACTGTGGTGTCGTGACGTTAACTGAGAGAGAGAGAAGAGGAGGAGAGAGAAGAGAGAGAGAGAGAGAAGAGAGAGAGAGAGAGAGAGAGAGAGAGAGAGAGAGAGAGAGAGAGAGAAAGAGACGGAGAGAAAGAGAGAGATGGAGAAGAGAGAGAGAGATGGAGAGAGAGAGAGGAGAGAGAGAGAGAGAGAGAGAGAGAGAGAGGAGAAGGAGAAAAGGAGAGAGAGAGGAGAGAGAGGAGAGAGGAGGATAGGAGAGAGAGAGAGAGAGAGGGGGAGGGAGAGAGAGAGAGAGAGAGAGAGAGAGAGAGGAGAAGGGGAGAAGAGAGAGAGGAGAGAGAGGAGAGAGAGAGAGGAGAGCGAGAGTCCTACAAGGAGACCTCCTCCCCACCCCCCTCTCCGACAGGGCCTTTAAGCCCGTTAGCATTTGTTGGACGCTCTGCCCGGGGTTTTTAGCAGTGTGTTAGCACCTGTCACCGGGGTCCGTCCCTCTCCCCCTCCCCGTCCGTCACCTCCCCCCCAACCGGCGCTTCCGCCGCCGCGGGGTTTACGCTTGTTAAAGTAAACACTCAGTATGTCAGGCTGAGGCATCGCTGTCACAAGGAAACGCGTTGGATGTCGCCTCAGAGGAGGTCCCCGAAGGCTCGCACGTTGACCCGCACGCCCTCTGCTCGCGTGCCGCCGAAGCGGTG
>NC_051423.1:31762047-31767047 GCF_015228065.2 Penaeus monodon | reverse complement strand
TCTCTTTTTTTTCTTTTTCTTTTTCTTTTCTTTCTATCTTCTTCTTCTTCTTCTTCTTCTTCTTCTTCTTCTTCTTCTTCTTCTTCTTCTCTTCTTCTTCTTCTTCTTCTTCTTCTTCCTCTTCTTCTTCTTCCTCTTCTTCCTTTTCTTCTTCTTCTTCTTCTTTTCTTTTTTTCTCCTTTTTTTGAAATTAAAAGTCGTTTATAAAACAAACTCACAAAAGAAATTTAAACGGAGTAAATCAGTAACTAAATTGATAAAACAAACAAAGATAAAATAAATGGAGCTCATGGATGTAGCTGGAAATAATTTGCACGGAATTGAATCCCAGATGTTGTCATCATTATTACTGTTATCATTCATTTTGTTATTAATATTCCATCTTTATTATTGTTATTATTATTGTTATTATCTTTATTATTATTATTACTATTATTATTATTATTATTATTATCATTATTATTATTGTTATTAGTAGTAGTAGTAGTATTGTTATTATCATTATGATTATTACTATATTGCTATTGTTATTACTGTTATTGATAATAATATTGCTATTATTATTATCAGTAATGTTATCACTATTCTAATATTTATTATTATAGTCATTATTATTATCAACATTATGCTTTTTCTTATCAGTAATAATATTATTATTAGTAGTAGTAGTAGTAGTAGTAGTATCATCATCATTATTATGTTGTATTATCATTATTATTATCATTATCACTAATTGCAATATTATTATTAGTAGTAGAAGTAGATGTAATAGTAGTAGTAGCGGTGGTTGTAGTAGTGGTAGTAGCAGCAGTAGTAGTAGTAGTAGTAGTAGTAGTAGTAGTAGTAGTAGTTGTTGTTGTTGTTATAGTTGTAGTAGTAGTAGTAGTAGTAGTAGTAGTAGTAGTTGTTGTTGTTGTAGTAGTAGTAGTAGTAGTAGTAGTAGTAGTTGTTGTTGTTGTAGTAGTAGTAGTAGTAGTAGTAACAGTGATAGTACATTATCATTATCAATATTGCTATCAATGTTGTCTCCATTACCATTTCTGTTATTATCACTATAATCTTTAGTGTTGTTTTTGCTGTTATTTTTCTTGCTTTTCCATAATTATTTATTACATTATCATTACATTCATTGCAATCACTATCATCAATATCATTATCAGTATCATTTTCGTCATAATCATAAATTTTTTTGTCTTCATCACTGTTGTTTTTACAATGATTTTATATTCATTACCTTATTTTTTCCTTTCTGTCTTCTTCTGTCTTTAATTTTCTTCTCTTTACCATTTGCTTCGAATCTTCATCCATTCTTAATTACTTTTCTTTCACCTGCTCCTAATTCCCTTCCTCCCCCTCCCCCTCCCCCTCCAACTCCCCTCCCCCTCCCCCCCCCCCCCCCCTCCCCCTCACCCTCCCCCTCCCCCTCCCCCTCCCCCTCACCCTCACCCTCACCCTCACCCTCACCCTCACCCTCCCCCTCCTTCGTTAAAGCAAAACACCATTGCTCTGTCGTAGAATTTTCGAAATTTTCACTCTAATAAGAGAAAAATAGGTGGGGGTGAGAGGGGGGGAGTAGGCTATGGGTCTTGAGATTAGGAGGGGAAAGGGGGGGGGTGGAGAACAGGTGTGGTGGGGGGAGGGGGGATGGAGAAGGGGTGGGATGGGGGGAGGGGGGGAGAACAGGTGGGATAGGAGGGAGGGGGGATGAAGAACAGGTGGGGTGGGGGAAGGGGGATGAAGAACAGGTGGGGTGGGGGGAAGGGGGATGAAGAACAGGTGGGGTAGGGGGAGGGGGGGATGTGAAGGTACTAGGGTGCGGTCCGTTCTGGCTCTCTGTGTACTCGACAAACACACTGGGTAAACACACCTCCGGCATCTCAGTTCCAGGTACACACAGAAAAATACACATGCCTACACACACTTTCATTTGCACATGTCTGTTCTGGGATCCGCTGAGAAGTATCTTTATAAATTTTGCGAAAACTTCTTTATTTCATGTCATTCACAAAGATTGTCATGTCAATGTGGTTTTATAAAAGGAAAAGAGTGAATATCTCTTTACTTTTCTCCTTCATCTAACTTTCTCTCTTTTTCCCCTTCTGTCTTTCTGTCCATCTGTCCGTCAATCAATTTCTCTCTCTCTCTCTCTCTCTCTCTCTCTCTCTCTCTCTCTCTCTCTCTCTCTCTCTCTCTCTCTCTCTCTCTCTCTCTCTCTCTCTCTCTCTCTCTCTCGCTCTCGCTCTCTCTCTCTCTCTCGCTCTCCCTCTTCTTCTCCCTCTCCATCACCATCTCCATTTCCTCTTCCTCTCCCTCACCCTCTCCCTCTCCCTCTCCCTCACCCTCACCCTCACCCTCACCCTCACCCTCACCCTCACCCTCACCCTCACCCTCACCCTCACCCTCACCCTCTCCCTCACCCTCTCCCTCTCCCTCACCCTCACCCTCTCCCTCTCCCTCTCCCTCTCCCTCACCCTCTCCCTCTCCCTCTCCCTCACCCTCTCCCTCTCCTCACATGCACACACAAACAGACACTCACATACCCTCATTTTTCCATTTTCCTCTTTCTCTATTCCTTTTATTTTCCCAACCCTTCCTCTCTCCTCCTCTTCACGCAAATCCCTCTAAAGCTACCTGCCAACCAACCTATCCATCCATAAAAAAAAAAATATATTGATACCTTTGATAACAACCCCATCACAAATCATCGATTTTCACCATGCACCACAGTATCATTATCTCCAAGGATAATGACTCTGAAACAAAAAACGGGTAAATAGTTAATTGTATCTCATGATGTACAACCTGGAGTCAACATCAACAAGAGGCGAGGAACACGGAATGTCTTGTCGCTAGGCAGATCTCTCAATGGCTGTGTCACAAGGAGTTTATCTTTTATGTGTGTCAAAAGGAGGCGATGAAAAGCCGGGGGAAAGAGGTAGAGAAGGAGGGAGGGAGGGAATGAGGGAGGGGAGGAGGGATGGATGGAGGGAGGGAGGGAGGGAAAGGGAGGATGGGTGGGAGAGAGAGAGAGAGAGAGAGAGAGAGAGAGAGAGAGAGAGAGAGAGAGAGAGAGAGAGAGATTGAAGGCGGTTCTAGATCTCGCTTTATTAATGGCACCCGATGGTAATCTCTTGTGGTTACAAGACGAAGAGGCTCGTCCTGCAGAAACCGTTTCATCCGGACGATTCAGAAAAAGACTCCGGGCGATTGTTTCTTCGGCTGTGATCTCCGATTTTCATTTCTTCTTCTTGTTCTTCTTCTCCTCCTCCTTCTCCTTCTCCTTTCTTCCTATCCTATAGCTGTACATGGTGGAAGGAAGAAAGTGATTCGCATTCGGACATTCTTAAAATCATCCACAGCACGCAATACCGTTTATTTATAGTCATAAGGAGTCTGAATACATCCTGCTTGGTATCAGCAAAAAAAAAAATCGTATTTAATCAATGAGAGGTTAGCAGATATAACAATCTCATTTCCAAGATGAACATAATTCTCTCTCCATATTCTTTCAAGTTGGTATTTTGATAGCTCGATATTCCCTAAGCGAATACTCCTCACGAATTTTCTATCTTGGAATAAAATTCTTACAACTATAAAATATCACAGTTATCCCAGAAATCGACAGCTATTAAGCACTTTCCTAGTCATTTTCTGTGAAATTCGGTGTCACGATCTTCCTCCTCTGAATTTTATCATTGTAAAGGACACGTCACGACTGAATTTCGATAGAGACAAAATCCTAAGTCGTATTTTTTGCGTTGCATAAATCACCCGCGAGACAGGTTCAGACGTTTATTTCATACGTCTCAGTTTAAAAATACGATTTTTCAAAATGGCAATATTAGATATTTATAACATTAGACATTTATATCTGAAAATAAAAGTGATAACACATAGTTACCCTTTTCTCTTTCTTTTTTGAGGGGGGAGGGGGTACACCTCACAAAATCTTCGGAATGCAGCGCTCATTGGACAAGAAGACGATCATCTGAACCCTGGGAGCTCCTGTCGCAAGCTCCTTCTCGCCACAGGAACTATTATCTGATAACATGTAATTACAGATTAAATGAAGATAAGCCATCCAGCCCTTGCGTGTGACAACTGACTTGTAATGTACCGCGCCTGGAAGGAGCAGGAGGACTGCATAAGGCTGGATTCCGCTTAGCCTTTCGGAGAATATCGACCATAGGCGAATCGGTGACGTAGCTGCCTCCAACCCCGCGTGGCTGATCCGTAATTGCAAATAAGGTTGTGCAATAACGCCAGCTCCTTAAATCACCCCGAAGGGAACCTGTTATTGAGGCCTGAGATGCGTCTCGCGTATCTGCTCCGTTTCTTTTTTTTTTCTCTCTTTTTCTTTTTTTTTTTCTTATGATGCGCCTTCGAATAAGGGAAAAGAAGAGGAGGGAAAAGGGGTTTTCTAAGAGGCCAGATCCCTTGCACCGACTCGCACCTGCCTTGTTTATTGCCGCGCACCTTGGCATTACAGCCGACGCGGGCGACGCCGACCCACCTGCGGGGAGGACGGCTGACCACCGCGACTGCAATCTTCTGTTAAACTATGGTTGACAGATTATAAGGATGGATATTATATCTGTTTTATATCTCCTCCTTACTGGTGTTTATACGCCTCCCCTCTGCCGGAGCGGGTTGGCCTTTATTACAGAGCCTGGGTAATTCCACAATGAGATTCGTGAAGGTGGCTAATGTGCGCTGTTTAGGGGCTGGAGGTGGAGGACGAGACGAGAGAGTGAGTGAGTGTGAGTGTGTGTGTGTGTGTGTGTGTGTGTGTGTGTGTGTGTGTGTGTGTGTGTGTGTGTGTGTGTGTGTGTGTGTGTGTGTGTGTGTGTGTGTGAATGATTCTTTATGGTCTGTGCATTTGGTAATCTAGTTACTTTTTAAGGTGATAGTTGTCAGGTATTTTTTGCAAGAAAAGGAACGTGTTTGAATATTGATAATACATACTGCATGCAATATATATGCATTTTGCGTTAATCAAA
>NC_051423.1:31744547-31747047 GCF_015228065.2 Penaeus monodon | reverse complement strand
GCTCAGGCAACGAGGTGAAGGCAAGAGCATAAGCGAGTGCGCAAGGAGGGGAGGGGATGGGGAGGGGAGGGGAGGGGAAGGGGATGGAAGGAGGAAGTCGAGGGAGAGGGGCGAGGGAATGCTGGTGGGGGGAGGGGGGGTAAGCATGACTTCTTCCTGGATTCGCTGGCAATCCCGGTGATGTATGCTCGGTAATCATAGCTGAAGCCTCGAGTGTATGACAGGCACATCGCCGCTACTGCCATCTTCGTTGTCGAGTTCGTGATCTGCTTTCGGGAGTTGGCGGAGAGGGGTGGGCGCGGGCGGTGCCGTGGCCGTGAGTGGGCGGTTGGTTGATACTACCTGGGGTCACGTTGATGCCGTTGTTATCATATCATTGTCACTTACTGTTGCTTTTACTATTATTACTACTGTTGTCATTGGTATGATCACTGTAATCATTATCATAATATTTGTTATTATCAGTAATTAATTGTGGTTGGTGTTGTTGGCACTATTATTGTTAGTCTCATGATCATTATCATTATCATTATTGATATCTTTATTATTATTGATATCATTATTAACATTACTATTATTATCATCTTTATCATTATTACTATCACTATTATTATTATTATCATCATCATCATCATAAAAAACAGTAGTAATGGTAAAGATAATAATGATAAATAATAATAATAATAATGATAATAATAATAATAATAATAATAATAATAATAATAATAGCAATGCTGTGTGATATGACTATGGATGATAACAATCAAAAATATTATAATGAGAGTAATGATACAGTACTAATGATATTTCAATTGATACAGATCCTGCAAATTTTAATAGCATGATATTAAAGATAATAATAATAATAATGATAATGATAACAATAAAATAATAATAATAATAATAATAATAATAATAATAATAATAATAATAATAATAATAGTAATAATAACAATAATAATAATCACGTTGATAATTATAGTGAGAATAAGATTAATAATAAGAAAAAGTTTAAAAATAAGAAAAAGAGTAGATAGAAGAATAAACATGAGAATAAGCATACGAATAAGAATAAGCATAAGGCTAAGAATGAAAATAAAAATAGAAATAAGAATAAGAATGAACAAAAATTAAAATAAAAATAAGAATAAGAATAGAAATGAGAATAATAATAAGAATGAAAGCGAGAACTAGAATAAAAATGAAAACAAGAATATGAATAAAAATGAGAGTAAGAAGAATGAAAATGGGAATAAGAATAGAAATAAGATTAAGAATAAGAATGAAAATTAAAATAATGATAAGAATGAAAATAAGAATAAGAAAAAGCACAAAACTCAAAAATAGCAATATGAATAAGAATAAAAATAAGAATAGGACGAAGAATAAAAATGAAAATAGGAATAAGAATAACAATAAATATGAAAATAGGAAAAAAAAGCAAGAATGAAAATAAGAATAGGAAAAAAAGCAAGAATGAAAATAAGAATAGGAATAAGTATACGAGCAGGAAT
This sequence comes from Penaeus monodon, assembly GCF_015228065.2. Lineage (NCBI taxonomy): Eukaryota > Metazoa > Arthropoda > Malacostraca > Decapoda > Penaeidae > Penaeus > Penaeus monodon. The sequence goes on along the minus strand of NC_051423.1, from coordinate 31,745,533 downwards.
AATAAGAATCAGGAACAGGGGAGGAGCATCATGGAAGGAGGTGATGATGGCGCTGACGGCGACAGGAGCTGAGAGAACGAAGAGAGAGAAGGAAGGCGACGAAGAAGAAGAGGAAAAAGAAAGCGAACACGATTGAAAGCAAGAAACGGTGCCCGGTGGCCGGAACATGCGGTCGGGCCGGATAATGGCGCCGTGACGGGGCCGGCGCCGGCCTCGCCGCCCTCGGGAGCACGTAGGACTCGCCCCTCCTCGCCCTCTCCTCCTCCCCTCCTCCTCCTCCCCTTCCCCTCCTCCTCTTCCCCTTCCCCTCCTCCTCTTCCCCTCCCCTCCTCCTCCCCCCCTCCCTTTCCCCTCCTCCTCTCCTCCCTCCCCCCTCCCTTTCCCCTCCTCCCCTCCTCCCTCCTCCCCTCCCCTTCCCCTCCTCCCCTCCACAGGCATATACGTACCTGAATGCATCCACACGCACACACACGAACACATGCACGCAGATGTGGATATACAGGTGTGGACATACACAAACACACCCGCACTTACAGTCAACCACACACGCAAATACGCTTGCACACGCACGCACGCAAAACCATCTCTTTGTTTACCCCCTTTCTCTTTCGTTTCCTACTTCCTCTTTCTTCCTTTCTCTGGATTGTTTTTTTTTCTGTTTTCTCTGTCTCTCTTACTTTCGTGCTTTTTCCTCTCTTTTCGTATGCCTTTTCTCTGTTTCTTTTATTCACACTTTTTATCATATCTTTTTTCTCTTTTTTCGCTTTTATTGATTTTTCTCTGTTTTAATTTTTCTTTCCGTATTTTCTAGTTCTTCGCTGTTCTAATTTTTGATTATTTTCTTATTTCCTTTAATTCTTCTTTTTTTACTTCCTGCTTCCTCCATCCTTTGCTTTTCATTTTATTTTTATTCATCGTTTCTCTTTCTCACTATATTTTTTCCTCTCTCTGTTTCTTGTATCATTCTTACTTTCACTTTTTCGTTC
>NC_051423.1:31712047-31717047 GCF_015228065.2 Penaeus monodon | reverse complement strand
TCAGTGCTCACTGCTGTTATGCTGCTGTATATCTCTATTTTTCGCCCGCACTCTGTCTTCATCCTGTCCTGCAAAGATATATCAAAGATCTTTTTTTTTATCTCTTTCGATTACGACCACGTCTATAAAAGGATGAAATACATTCAAACGTCGACTTCAAAAATCAGCCCCAAAACAAACTGGAAGATCTGTTTCCCGGCCGGCTCCCCCGCCAGCAGCGGCCTCGCCCTCGCGTGGCTCAGCCCCGGCGGCCGACCGTCTATGCTAATGCCTCTCTTAAGTTCCTGCAAGACAAAAACCTTCGCGAACCTGATCCTGCAAAGATAATTTCCTCGTGCAAGGTTGAGCGTTAAAGCCCGAGTTGAAAGCTAGACTTATAATCCTTCTCTGTCTTATTCTTTTCTCTTCCCCGCCGCCCGCTCTTCCTTTCCCTTATTCGCTTCACATTGCCTTCGTTACTGGATTTCTCTTTCTCTTCTTTATTCGGTCTCCTTCCTTCTCATCTCACTTCGTTACTGGATTTCTCTTTCTCCTCTTTATTCGGTTTCCTTCCTTCTCATCTCATTTCGTTACTGGATTTCTCTTTCTCTTCTTTATTCGATTTCCTTCCTTCTCATCCCACTTCGTTACTGGGTTACTCTTTCTCTTCTTTGTTCGTTTTTTCTTTACACTTATCCCACTTCCCTCGTTCTGAATCGTTGTTAGCATTGTTATTTATCAAAGATACTGTCTTTGGCTGTGTCATTACGGTCTGCAGAGTCAATAACAATCGTATATCACTGTTGTTTTAGTCAGTAGTTCGTGCAAGGAATTTCGGTTTGTTTTTTAAGGAAATTTTCCTTCTAACTACTATTGTGATATATCATGATTATTGCTGGTGTTGTTGCAGTTATTGTTATTATTAACACCATTGTTATGATATTTTTATTATTATTAAGATCATCATTATTCTCATCAGTAATGTCATTATTACTTTTATTATCACTGATGTTACCATTAGGGATTTTTTAGCATTACTTCTTATCATCATTTTCGTTATATGTTTTCCTATTACTATTATCATTATCACTATTATTACTGTCATTATAATTATCTTTATTACTCATATTATTACCTTTTTATTGTCATTGTTATTACCATCATTACAGTTATCATTATTACTAATATAATTATTCTTTTTATTATTATTATCATCATCATTATATTCATTATTTCCTTTATCATTATCAGCATCATTATCATTATTATTATTATTACTGTTATTATTATTATTATTGTTATTATTATTATTATTATTATTATTATTATCAATATTATTATCATTACCATTATAATTATCATTATTATTATCTTTATTATTATTATTATTAGTAGTAGTAGTAGTTGTAGTAGTATTATTATCATTATTTTCATTATCTTTGTTAATGTTATTTTGTTATCGTTATATACATTTTTTCTGCTGTGATCATTGTGATTATTGTTATTTTTATTATTATTACCATTGTTATTATTATTATTATTGTTGTTGTTGTTATCATTGTTATTATTATTATTGTTATTGTTATTGTTATTGTTATCATTATTATCAATATCATTATCATCAATGATTATCTTATTATGATTATTGCTATCAAAATCATACTCATCATCATTATTGCTTTTATCATTATTATTGTTATCATAATTATTGTTATCATTATTGTTTTCATTGTTATTTTCATGGTTATTGGTGTTGTTGTTATTATCATTATTATTATTATTATTATTATTATTATTATTATTATTATTATGATTGTTATTGTTATTATCATAATCGTTATCATTATTATTATTATTATTATTATTATTATTATCATTATTATTATTATTATTATTATTATTATTATTGTTGTTGTTTTTGTTCTTATTGTTGTTATTCTTATTATCAATGTTGTCATCATCAATGTTATTGTTATTATTATTATTGTTATTGTTATTACGATTATTATTTTCATTATTATTACTGTTGTTATTGATAATATTATGATTGTCATTATTATTATAATTATTATTATTATTATTATTATTATTATTATTATTATTATTATTATTATTATTATTATTATTATTATTATTATCATTATTATTATTATTAATATCATTAATATCATTATTTTTTTCTCATCATTATCTTTTATTATAAATATGATATGTTTTATTATAATTATTATTATTATTGCTAATAATGATTGTGATAATATTAGTTTTATAGCTATTATTACTTTCATTAGTATCATTATCATTATATCATTGTTATTATTGTCGTTGTTTTGTTGTTTTTCATTGATATTCTTATTCTTATTCTTATTTTTATTACTATAATCATTTTATCATTATCGTTATTATTATCATTATTATTATCATTAGTGTTATCATTACATTGTTATTATTATTATTATCATTATTCTTATTATTATTTTGTCATTATTGTTATCCTTATTACCATTATTATTATTATCATCATTATCATTAGCTTACATTATATAATGTTATATTTTTACTATCATTATTAAAACGATCATTCTCATAGTTGTTATCATATCTATTATTATTATCATTGTTGATATTATTATTAGTAGTATCATTTTTATTATTACTCTTATTATTAAATTAATCAATATTATCATAATTATCATTATCTTTACATTTATTATTATTATCATTATTATTATTTTTTTATTATCATTGTTATTGTTTTCACCATCGTTGTCATTATTATGCTACTGTTACGATAGTTGTAATCACTATTATCATTATCATTGTCATTATCATTCGTTTTGCCACGATTATTATCATTATAATTTTCATCATTGTCCTTATCATTATCATCTTTAGCATTGCTGTCGTTACTATCATCATTATATATTGATATATCATTGTTATTGGATTGTCATTTGATAGGATAGGGTAGTTTTGAAACTGTTGTTATGCTTTTACTTCAACGACAAATTAGCCTTTACATTGTAAATATATTCTGTTTTATATATTTTTGAAGATAATTGTCTGTTTCAATTCATTACTTGATACCGAAAGATTCTGAATCCAGGTAGATTTCTATGTTCAAGAACGCCAGTTAGAGATGAAGTAGAATATCAAACTGGCTTCTGTGATGGTGGATCAAAGTGGATTACGAGACAAACAAACAGTCGAGCTCGTACATACAGAGAGGTATATGCACACACACACACTAACACACGCACGCACGCACCCACGCACGCATGCATACACACACACACACACACACACACACACACACACACACACACACACACACACACACACACACACACACACACACACACACACACACACACACACTAGGGAAAAAAAATCTTTCCTCCACCCAGCACGAATCGAACCCAATCACCGGAAACGTTTTCGAGACAGCTGTTCCTCAAGACGCTCAGTGAGGAGGGGGGGAAGGGGGGGAGGGGGGAGGACAACCCTGTCTCTCCTGACCTATATTACATCTTTTGCAGGATCCAGCCACTCAGCCAGGCAGACAGCCAGACAGACAGGCAGACAGGTGGTTGTAGACATCTGCTCTCTCTCTCTCTCCCTTCCGGATGGGAGCGTCTGCGTTGTGACGGTTTCTTGTGTTTTATTTGGGTACCTTGATGCACAAGGAGCGGCCAGGTGTTTGTACAGGGGGGGGGGGAAATGGATGGATTGGCGGATTGATAGATGGATGGACTGATAGACAGAAAGAGAGAGAAAGAATGATGGGTATATGGATGAACTGATAGATAAAAGAGAGTAAGAAATGGATATTCATATTGAGAAATGGATAGATAGAGGTACAGATTAATGGATGGATGGACTGATAGACAGAAAGAGAGAGAAGGAATGAGATGATAGAAAGAGAGAGAGAGAAGGAAAGATGGATAGATAGATTAAGAAAGTGATGGATAGAGATGCGGATTAATAGATTGATAAACTGATAGACAGAGAAAGAAAAGAAGATGAATAGATAGATTGATAAATGGATGAATAGAAATGCTGATTGATAAATGGATGAACTGGAAGAGAGAGAGAAAAAAAAAGATGGATAGATATATTTACAAGAAGGGAGCGGAAGACAAATAAAACCAGAAAGTAGAATAAGTAGGAAAAAAGAGAGTAGAAAGAGAGAGAGAGAGAGGACGAGAGAGGCGCAAGGGCGGAATAAGAAGATCCAAAGTGGCAACATATGGATTATTAACCCATGTTGCAACGTCGCCAGCAAGCCGGCGGTGGGACGCAGCTGTTCCTCTGTATTATGCAAATTGTTGACAAATTCACATCGCCGCGGGCAGGTGGGCGCCTCCTCAGGTATTCGGCATTCCTGGAGGAGGAAAATTTTAATTAGGCCTCTCTCTCTCTCTCTCTCTCTCTCTCTCTCTCTCTCTCTCTCTCTCTCTCTCTCTCTCTCTCTCTCCTCTCTTTCCCCTCTATCTCTCTCTCTCGCTCTCTCTCTCTCTCTCTCTCTCTCTCTCCTCTCTCTCTCTCCTCTCTCTCTCCTCTCTCTCTCTCTCTCTCTCTCTCCCCTATGTTATATATATATATATATATATATATATATATATATATATATATATATATCTTTTCTCTTTCTCTTTCTCTTTCTCTTTCCTTTCTTTTTCTCTTTCTCTTTCTCTCTCTCTCTCTCTTTCTCTCTCTCTCTTTTTCTCTTCCTCTCTCTCTCTCTTCCTCTCTCTCTCTTATACATGTGTCTATATCTAACCATCTGTCTATCTATCTACCTATCTATCTATCTATCTATCTATCTATCTATTTATATATATATATATATATATATATATATATATATATATATATATATACATACATATATATATGTTTTTATATATATATATATATATATATATATGTATATATATATATATATATTAATATATATATCTATTATTATCTATATAGTATATATATTATATATATATTATATTATAATATATATATTA
>NC_051423.1:31666508-31671508 GCF_015228065.2 Penaeus monodon | reverse complement strand
AGTATTATGTATGTGTTAATAGATTACATTGTGATTAATCAACAGTTTGACGATAATATTACCCGCATTAAGAATCATCCCCATGACCACCATCGAAATAAAAACGTGAGCTATAGTGAAACTCGGTACAAATTCCCACATGACCGCTTGATGAGATGCGACAGAATGAAACTCATAAAAAAATATACATATAAAAAAAGGACTAGTTGGCCTCTGAGACACGAAGAACGACTCCCCAGGTAAAAAGATTTGAGGACAATAAGGAACAGAATGCCTCGGGAATGCAAGGAAGAACAAAAACCTTTTTTACGGTAAAAAGCTAAGCCGGAGTACGTCAGGATGACCACTTACACACGCACGTATCCCGAAGACTTCGTTCCACTTACATCATGGAGGCTGCTTTTAGACTACAGACTGGGTTCACGGAAGTTTACACCGTATAAGCGCTCATTTTCATCAGCTGTATTCATTCACCCACACGCACATGATATCGACGTTTTTGCTTGAGTAAACCTCTCACGTAACTGACAAATGCACACACGCGCTGACATTCACACACGCAGCAAAAGGTTCGCATGAAATTCAAGTATTTTTCCACAGACTCTAATAGAAAGAATATTTGAATGAAAGAAATTAATAAATTGATAAATAGATAAATAAGTAGAACAGTAGATAAACACTGGAAAATGATAAATGAATAAATAAACAGACAGATAAATTAATTCATTCATAGATAGATGGATGAATACATAAGTCGATAGGTGGATAATAGATAAATACGACACAACAAATTTGATTATAAGAATAGTAATGATAATAATAATGGAAAAAGTAATAATTAGAAGGAAAAGAAAAATAACATAAATAATCATGATAATTATAACAATAATAACAATAATAATGATGATAACTATGATGACAATGATAACAATAATGATAATAATAATGAAAAATACAATAGTGGCAATAATGATAATAAAATAATAATAAAAGCAATAATAATAGTAATGATAATAATAATAATAATAATAATAATAATAATAATAATAATAATATTAAAACTTCAATCACCCTAGGTCGCTGGTAGTGACCCAGTGTTTGATTTTAATTAGCAGATCTAAAGAAAAAAAATAATGATGATGATGATGATGATGATGATGAAGACATAAATTATAATAGTACTACTACTACTACTACTACTAATAATAATAATAATAATAATATTAATATCAATATTGATAATAACAGTAATTATAATGATGATGATACTAATAATAGCAATAATAATTACAATAATGATAATTATTATTATTATTATTATAACAGTAATAATAATAATAATAATAATAATAATAATATAATAATAATAATAATAATAATAATGATAATAATAATGATGATAATATTACTGTTATTATCATTTATATTATTACCATTATTATCATTATTATCATTATTATCACTGTTTTCATTATCATCATGTTTATAATTCTTTTCATTACCATCATCATTATTATTATTATTACTATCATTATTTCTACTACTACTATTATATTACTATCATAAATACTATCATTATTATGATCATTACTACTATTATTATCACTATCATTATCATTATCATCATTATTACTATTATTATTATCATTATTATCGTCATTATCATTACTATTATTATCGTTATTACTATTATTATTATTGTTTTGTTGTTGGTGGTGTTATTATTACTTTTATTTTTTTTTTTTTTTTTTCCATTAATGTCACTATTACCATCATTGTCATTATCATTGTTATTATTAATATTGTTATTATCATTATTATAATTATCGTTATTATTATTATTATTATTATTATTATTATTATTATTATTATTATTATTATTATCATTATTATTATTATTATTAATACTTTTATCCTTACCGTAATTATTTGCATTAATGTCATTATTACCATCATTATCATTATCATTATTGTTATGTTGTAATTTTCAATACTATCGCCATTATCATTATTACCATTATTTGGACTCTTTTTATTATCATCTTTCCTAATATCATAATTATCATAAATATCATTATCGTCATTATTATCATTATCATTATCATTGTTGCTCAGTTGATGATATTGTTATTATATTATTATTGTTATTATGGCATTATTGTCATCATGCTTGCCGGTATTATTATTAACATTATCATTGATATTGTTATCAGTATCTATGTTATTATTATTATTGTAATTACTATGATTATTCTTTTAGTCATTATTATTGGTATTATTATTACTTGTTATTATTGTTGTTATTATCATTATTGTTATTATTATTATTATTATTATTGTTGTCTGTTGTCGTTGTTGTTGTTTTCATCATTATTATTCATATCACTGTTAGTTTTATCGTTGTCTTATTGTTATTATTATTATCATTAGTATTGTCATTACTGTTATTACCATTGTTTTTATCATTATGATTATCATTACTTTTATCATTATTATCATAAAAAAAACATTATTACCATTACTTATAGTTATCATCGTCATTCCCATTATTGCTACTATTATCATTACCATCATTATCGTTACCATGAAAATTTTCTAGCACTATCGTTAATCATCATCATTAACTTCATCATCCTCTTCATCACCATCACCATTATCATCATATTATATCATATATCATACCCTAAGTATTCGAATAAAATCACCACCCGGCACGCTGACCTTCCTGGTAGACTTTCCGAAGTTCCTGGTCGCAGATATGACCCTTTCGTGACGTCACACACCGGTGCCCTGCTGTGGCCAGGTCGGTCCTCGCGGCGCAGCGGCCAACGCGGGGACAACATTAAGACCGCCGGCGCCGCGGGGGGGGGGGGGGTCAGGGGAGAGGAGAGTTCGAGAGTTGGTAGGTAAATTCGTAGATTTTATTGTTTTTTTCTGTTTGTCTATTTGTCTTTCTCTCTCTCTCTCTTTCTCTCATATATATATAAATGCATATATATATATATATATATATATATATATATATATATATATATATATATATATATGGTAGAAAAACCCACAATCCAGGAGGATTTCGAAACTGTCTCATTTTCAATAATCTTGTTTGTACATTGTGAGTTTTTCTACCATAGTATACTATTCATATATATATATATATATATATATATATATATATATATATATATATATATATATATATATATATATGTATATATATATATATATATGTGTGTGTGTGTGTGTGTGTGTGTGTGTGTGTGTGTGTGTGTGTGTGTGTGCGCGTGTGTGTGCGTGTGTGAGGCGTGATAATGGGAGAGGCGAACTCGCCCAAATTACAAGATAAAGTTTCGTTTCCACTCTCACCATGAGTTTTCAACAATTCTCAGCAGTGATAGGGGAACTAACTCTCCCATTCTCAACGCCTCATATATATTTATACATACATATTTATAACCTTAATTCTCTGCCATTGATAGGGGAACTAACACTCCCATTCTCAACGCCTCATATATATATATATATATATATATACATATATGTATATATATGTATATATACAAATATATATACATGCATATATATATATATATGTATAAATATACATATATATGTATGTATATGTATATACATATATATATATCTATGTATATATGTATATATATATATATATATATATATAAATATATATATAGACACACATTTATCTGTATCCATATAAGTAGATAGACAGACAGATAGACTGACACATACACGCACGCCACGATTAAGGAAGGACAGCAAGGATGCTAAGGACGAGATAAGAAGCGGAGAAGGAGATGATGATAAAAGGGAAGGTCCTTGTGGCCGCAGGATAACAGATTACGCGCGACAGTTGCCGGGGAACAATGGAGGCAGAGGAACAGGTGACAATGAGCACTTTATTCGTAACGGAGGGAATGAGGAGAGGGAGAGAGAGAGAGAGAGAGAGAGAGAGAGAGAGAGAGAGAGAGAGATTAGACAGGAGAGAGAGAAAGAGAGATTAGACAGAAGAGAGAGAGAGAGAGAGAGACTAGACAGAAGAGAGAGAGAGAGAGAGAGATTAGACAAAAAGGAGAGAGAGGGGGGGGAGAATGAGAGGTTAGACAGAGAGAGAGAGGGGGGAAAGAGAGATTAGACAGAGAAAGAGAGAGAGAGAGGGAAAGAGAGATTAGACAGAGAAAGAGAGAGAGAGAGAGAGCGAGAGAGAGAGAGAGAGAGAGAGAGAGAGAAGCTGAGGTCGCTGGAGTCGGCAATGTAGAGCACGAGGACGGGGAATTACGAAACTGACAAACCTAGGAATAACGAAAATGGAGAAAAGATTGAACCGGAAGGAAATTGGAGAAAGGAAAAGTCGAAGCTTGATGTCAGTGATGTCAACGAAAACCCACGGAAACAATTCGCCTTCCACAGTAACCCCCTCCCCCCCCCACCCTCTACTGAAAATGGAGTGCATGAAGGAGAAAGAGGTGCAGAGGGGGTGGGGGGGGGAGGTGGGGACGATGAGGGCGAGGAAGACCAAAGAGTGGGGAAAGGGGCGAGGGGAATGGGGAGGAGAGGAGAGGGAGAGCAAGGAGAGAGGGAAGGGAAGAAAGGAAGGGAAGAAGGAGGGAATGGGTGGGAGGGAGAACGAGAAGAGAGGGAAGGGAGGAAGGAGGAGAGGACCGGAGAGGAAGAGGACGGGAGAAGGAGAGAAAGGGAGAGGGAGAGCGAGGAGAGAGGGAAGTGAAGAAGGAGAAGAGAGGGTATAGCGAGCGAAGAGAGAGGGAAGGGAAGGAGGAAGAAAAGGACGGGAGAGGGAGAGCGAGGGGAGGAGGGGGCTATAGAGAGCTTGGAAAGGGGGAGAAAGAAGGGGCGAAAGACACTGTTATCCCTGGGAGATGAAGGGAAGGTTAAACAGAGGCAGCTGATGACGCTCGAGGCCCTCGTGACGCGGGCGAAGATGCTCGGCGGAAGTTCAGGGAGGCGGGAGACGTCACGGG
>NC_051423.1:31656508-31659008 GCF_015228065.2 Penaeus monodon | reverse complement strand
GGGAGAAAGAAAGAGTGAGAGAGAGAGAGAGAGAGAGAGAGAGAGAGAGAGAGAGAGAGAGAGAGAGAGAGAGAGAGAGAGAGGGGGGGGGGCAGGGAGAGGGAGATTGCATCGCCGTCACGTCCAGCGTACAATATGGACCAGAGATTGAGTAGCAAGGGCTTATAAAGCGACATGTGGGCGGGATGGGTTATCACTTAGCCCATTCCTTCACTAAACGAATGATTCGCTCACTCTTGATGGCCACAACATAAAGGGTTTCGTTTGTCGGAATGATTAAGGATATGGCGTCCGAAAGCTTCGAAGCCCCACTGCCGCTTCGACTGGAGGCTGCTGGCCGCAATCCCCCTGCGCCGTTATTCGCACAGTCACTGACGGGGGAAGAGGAGATAGAGACCGAGAAAAGAAGATATAGAGATAGACAGAGAGGTCGAGCATATAGTCGTGTGTGTGTAGACAAACAAAAAGAAAGAGAGAAAATAAATAGTTTGTAATATATATATATATATATATATATATATATATATATAATTTATATATATATATATATAATATATATATATATATATATATATATAATATAGAGAGAGAGAGAGAGAGAGAGAGAGAGAGAGGGAGGGATGAAGATGAGAGGGAGGGATGAAGATGAGAGGGAGGGACAGGTTGAAGTAGGGGAGGAGAGGGAGAACGAAAGAGAGAAAGGTGAAATAGAGAGGAGAAAATACAAAGAACAGGAGAAGGGAGAGGGCGAGTCAGAATGAACAGACAGGAAGACAGAGGAAATAAAACAGAGAAGAGGTGGAGAGAGATAGAAATTTAACCCATGCTTCACAAGTAGACGCAGACAGGCAGACAACAATTATCCATCCTCGTCCAAATCAATGCTACTTAGTTACGGCGAGAGAGAATATCATCATCAGAAAATGTTTTTTGAGAACCCTGTTATTTTTTCAATCTTTGCACTCAAAATAGTTATGCATGACTCTGTTACATTACAAAATAATCATTACACGTAAGACCTGCTTGTTTCTGCATTTCCTGAGTCAGAATAACTTATTTTTCTTTGGGTTGCCAAAGACAGTTAGAATAGTTGAAAACACGAGGGTTTGTGCATCATGGGACTGGCTGTTTATTCTGGGATTTCTGATCTTGAGGCGCTGGTCTCCATGACACACCGGATCTGGTCATGCTGCTGTCTCGGTCCCAGTGCTTGGTCATGGGGGGAATTCGACACTGTTTCCATATATTTCCATGAAAATGAGGCCGTTTGGGCGTTCCCGAAACTTGGAGTTGAAGTCGTGACGTGAGACAATTTTTTTTTTTTAGGGGGTGGGGGTTGAAGGGGGGTATGATACTCTGCGGGAGATTATCTTCGTTTCAGTGTTGTCCAGTCATCAGAAACAGTTATAATAAATGACGCTGTGTCTAGAATGCACAAAATAAAAATGGAAGCTGAGAACAAGCGCACAAAATGTTCTTCCCGTTCAGAATATCCCCCCTCTCGTCACCCTCCTCCCCTCCCCTCCCCTTCCTCGTGCCACGTCAGGCCTTGTACATCAGGTTAGATCAGGGAAATCTGCCTTCACTATGACCTCATAGTTTCAAAAGCCCACCAACTAGAACGGCGCGGTTTTGTGTTCAGGTTTTGCGAATAATAAGATGCCCAGAGAGACGTCTGACCAGATCTGCCTTGCTCTGTGACATGCAAATAAAGCCATTGCAGCCGCGACGAAGGGAGTTCACTCTTCCCCCCGTTTCCCTTCCTCTTGCTCGGCCTCTGCTTGTCTTTCCTTTGCCTTCTTTTCTTTCCTTCTTTCTTCCTTCCTCTCTTTTCGCCTAAATCGTTGTTGTTTCAGTGTCGAGTCGCTGCGTCGGACGTCTCGAGCTCCCGACCGACCAGCCGGCCATGACGAGGTTTCCTATTTTTTCAGGTACTTCAGAAATGGCTACTTTTAATCTTCGTTGTTCTGGTTGATTGATGTTTATTCTCCGCGGATTTATTTTCACTGAACACTTTCGGAGCGAGTCGTTTTTTTTTATCTCTCTTTCCTCTTCTTGGCCCTAAATTAGAGTCATCACTGGTGGCTGCTGCGTTGGTGTTTGGTCCGGTCCTACACACACACTTCCGGTGCGAGAGAGACACAGGCGGCCGGTGGAAAGCTAAACGAATCGCTTTTGTCGACCTTCTGATGTCTTGGGAATTCCCTGTGACCCATGTTCGTGATTCTTAAGCAACAAGAGGCAACAGACAAGCGCGAACGTCATTTCATTAATACTTAATGGTCACTGCTTTACAAATAAATGTACTAGACATCAAAGGTCATATAGCACTATAACATTCTTTCATTCTGGGATTATTATTTGGTTATCACTACCTTGTCTCTTGAGTATCATGTTTTTCTTCTCCTTCCCTTTTTCTCTCCCTTCTTTATCATCCCCATCGTTTCCATCATGCCATCCTAGCCAGTAGCCCGAGCATATACGTAGCAACTTTCGGTAC
>NC_051423.1:31644008-31646508 GCF_015228065.2 Penaeus monodon | reverse complement strand
TGTTCAAGGAATGGCCGGTTTTACCATCCACTGGCAGTGTGGGATTTGAATGCGGGTCAACAAGATTGCTAGATGAGAACGCTACCACTGCACCACACAGCACACGAGATGGAAGCCCAGCAGATTTGCAAATGACAGCTGTATTGGCTTGAAACAATCGATCTATTTAATCCGAGAAGAAAAGATATTTCGCGTTCATAATAGGATCATAGATGTGAAGCGATGGGAGAAGGAGAATCCAGCACAGTTTGTAGATACTGTAATGTCATAGCGCGGTCGGTAACCTCGCTTCATCGGACACGAAACTATCGCTTCACTCTGTGACGTTTCATTCGTTGACTATTTTGCAGGCTGATTTCACGCGAGATCAGGAGGTTTTGTAGGACGTCACAAACTTGCGATTGTTGTGTTAGAGGTCAGATTTTTTTTTTTTTTTTTGGGGGGGGGGCGATTATACATGGCGTTGGGCGTTGTTGGGTGAATGTGACTTATCTTTTTATTCATCATATGATCATAGGGTAAGAATTCAAAACGACATATTTCAGTCGCAACTGTCTCATATTTATACTTTTTAACTTTATATATCATTTATATGTCACATATATGTCTCTCTCTCTCTCTCTCTCTCTCTCTCTCTCTCTCTCTCTCTCTCTCTCTCTCTCTCTCTCTCTCTCTCTCTCTCTCTCTCTCTCTCTCTCTCTCTCTCTCACTCTATCCTCTCCCTTCTCTCTCTCTTCTCTCTCTCTCTCTTCTCTCTCTCTCTTGCTCTCTTCCTTCCACATCCATCTCTCTATCCCTCCTTCCCTTCTTCTTCCCCTTCCCCTTCCATCCCTCTCTACTTCCCTCCTTCCATCCCTCCTTCTCTCCCTCCTTCCATCCCTCCCTCTCTCCCTCCTCCCATCCCTTCCTTTCTCCCTCCTTCCATCCCTCCCTCTCTCCCTCCTTCCATCCCTTCCTTTCTCCCTCCTTCCATCCCTCCCTCTCTCCCTCCTTCCATCCCTCCCTCTCTCCCTCCTTCCATCCTTCCTTCGATACTTCCAGGAACACAGAATCCACACCTACTGTCTATTTTTAAGCACATATCACGCTGTCCTTTGGCAAGGCATAATTTCAGCCGCGAGATTACCAAGAGCCGGGAGAGTAACGAGGCTGTAACCTCTGAGATGCGCTTTGATACATTCTCGTGGCAGTAAGAATCTCAATATTGTCGGAACGTCTTTTCGGTTCTCGTTTATATATATACTACATTCTCGTCCTTTCTTTTTTTCTCTCTCTCTCCTTTTTTATCCTCTTTTATATCTCCCGTCTTCTTGTTTTCCTTTCTTTCTTTCTCTCTCTCTCTTCCCCAAGCTAAATATTTATCCCGAGGCTCTCGGTTCTAATCAAGTGTTGACCAACTGGTCTGATTCCTGAAGGTGTTTTTTTTTTCGAAGCAAAGTTAATTGAGCAAGTTTATTCAAGGTATCAGTCCACTGGTCTTCCTCCCCCTCACTTTTCTACTGTACAACCTACCCCCTCATTCCCCTCCCCCCCTTCTTCGCCTCCCTCTAAGTAGGTAGAATATGGATGGTGGTGACAAAACAACCAAAGGACATGCATAAAGAAATGGAGAAAGACAATAAAAAAACAAGAAAACAACACAATAAAAAGAATGAGAGAGACAGACCGAAATGAGGAACCCACCCAACGCAGCGCAGATGTGTGTGATTGCAGGCAAGCAAGGTGGCTGGCGGAGGGCAGTGTCATTCAAGCGGAATTCACGCTGCCAGCGAAAGGTCTTGTGTCCCATTATCTTATCAGTTAAGGCACTTCCTGCTTACAGTGATCCCAAGTTCCGCTCGCCGTCACTCCCCTGGCGCCATTTCGGTCGCCGTTGATGCGGAGAGCAGCTCAGGGGGCGAAAGTGCGTCGCCAGGGTGCTCTCCTTATTTTGCTTCTTCCTCCTCTCTCTCTCTCTCTCTCTCTCTCTCTCTCTCTCTCTCTCTCTCTCTCTCTCTCTCTCTCTCTCTCTCTCTCTCTCTCTCTCTCTCTCTCTCTCTCTCGCACTCGCTCTCTCTCTGTCTCTTTCTCTCTCTTCCTCTTTTTATATTATTTCGTCCCATTTTTTGTCTTCTGCGTCTGGCTTCTTCACAGTTGCTTTTCTATTTTTTCTTCTTCGTCACTTTCTTCATTTTCATCATCACCATAATCATCATCTTCTTTCCTCCTCCATCTAATTCCATTAATTTTGGCAAGTGGAAAAAACTGGAAGCAATAGAAAATAACACAAAATACTGCACATGGTACCTGCCTCCCACCAGCTAACATTAATGAAGAAGTGACGTAGGAGATTACCCTCTTTTTCACGCCCAAACATTTACGTCTCATTACGATTACAGAGCCGCTAATTGGCTTAAGGAACCGAACACTGCTGCAGATTATCTATTGATCCGTGTACGCCAGGTAGATTTACCAGCCATATTATCTATCCGTTCCTTCAACGCACAACCAACGAGCAACT
>NC_051423.1:31636508-31641508 GCF_015228065.2 Penaeus monodon | reverse complement strand
GGTAAGAGGAGCAATTTAGGAGAGATGAAGAAGAGAAATACTGAGAGAGGACATAGAAAGATAGAGAAAGATAGACAGTGAAAATTTAGATGTCGGAGAGACATAGAAAAAAATATAAGGGAAAGCAAAACAACGAAACAGAAAGAAAATAGAGGAAAGACAAGGGAGAGAGAGGCATGGAGAGGAAATAAGATATAACAGAGACGGCAAGGAGAGAAAAAGGAGAGAGAGGAGAGACTCTATTATTTTCTCCATCTACCTTACCTCCCTCTTCCCCTCCCACCATCTCTCTCTTCCCCCTCCCCCCTCTCCCCTCCATCCAATTTCCTTTCGTCTTCACCAGTCTTTCGTATGACACAAACTACGACCATTGATGAGCATGACAGGCGCCGTGTGACAGGCCAATCTATCACCCTTGTCACGGTGTTTTTCAGGCTGTCACAGATGCTCGTTACAGATGTCCGAGGCACCTTTGGCCGGGCCAGGAATGAAGATTATATATTTGGATCAGAGCGAAGGGGTGTCGCGGAGAGGGATTTTGACGGCGAGTTAGGCATTCAGTTGTTATATGTACACACACACACACACACACACACACACACACACACATACATATATATATATATATATATATATATATATATATATATATATATATATATACATATACATATATATTTGTATCTATATATATATTTATATGTATATATATATATATATATATATATATATATATATATATATATATGTGTGTGTGTGTGTGTGTGTGTGTGTGTGTGTGTGTGTGTGTATGTGTGTGTGTTTGTGTATGCATATATATATATATATATATATATATATATATATATATATATATATATGTATATATATACATTATATATATATATATATATATATATATATATATATATATATATATATATATATAAATATACATATACACATATATGTGTGTGTGTGTGTGTGTGTGATATATATAGTACAAAAACCCATAATACACAAAATATGTTTCGGCATCCTCCATCTTCAGGTCTTGAGGAGGAAAGGGACAGGAGAACACAGAACAGGTGAGGACGGAAGCAAAGGGAGGTCAAGTAAGGTCAGGTCGGAGGATCAGGCGGTCTGTGCGAAGGGTGGCCGGCATAAGTGGGTAGGCGGAGGGTGTGGGAAGCGAGGAGACTATCGGCGGGAGAAAGTTTTAATTAGACAGCAGCTTGATTAAGGAGGATTTCAGCAGTCTGCGAGCGTGAATATCCGCGGAAGGAAAGACAATTCGCGCCGCTGACCAACCCATCTGATGGCCTGTGCCCCACTGATGGTAGGAAACTTAGACATGTTTTTATGGTATGATTCGTGTTAACTTGTCTTAGTTGAATTCCCATTTAGTTTTGGGTATTACAGCTTGCCGTTCATTGTCTTTTCGAATTGTCTTTTCCACGACATGAATGACAACAATTAATCAATCCTCCGACCGTGTGCGGTGCGAGCCATCACGACAGTATTCGAAACATTTGAGACTTGCAACTCGAATATTTCGCAATATTGTTCACCTGGATACTTCCGTGTTGCTAAAATACATGCACACAGTATATATCAACACATAAAATACCATCTATTTACTGTGTGTACATATAAATTTGAAGCCTCAATAGCTCGATTTTGATTTATTAGGTGAATACCATGATCAGAGATTCGAACACGGGCAACAACAAATCTCCGGATTGGTTGGTTACAACTATAATGTCATGACGCCAGTGTAGTTATATCTTACGGCCACCAGAGTCCACTACTGAGCTAGTGGATACATCTTTTTGTCACAAGTTCTTTGATATATAGGTAAGCGGACTTTTAAACTAAACAAATCGATAAATTTATATGGATATAAGCACAAATACCAGCAAACTTATCACCAAAACCGCTTGCCAAATCAGACAAGTGGAGAATTGAAAAAAAAATAAAGAAAATTATATAAAAAACCTGTCTTCATCCATTTAAACCGTCAAAAAGAAAAAAAAATGAGGCATGCGCTACACATTATCAAAATTCACTATTAATAACCTTTCTTTTCATATCTACTTTTCTACATTCTCCTAATTATCTTTATTTGTACTAGTTAACGCTAGTATTATCAACATTTTCATTATCACAATCAGTATTACTATTATTGTTATCATCATTATTATTATTATTATTATTATTATTATTATTAACAGTATTATCATTATCATCGTCATCATTTTTATCATCATAATTATTATCATTTTCTTTTATTGTTGTTAATATCATTACCATTGCTAAAATTATCATTGTTATTTCTTCATTGTTATTATCATCATTCCGTTGTTATCATTATTATTATAATCATTATCCTTATCACCATTACCGTTATCATAGTCATAATCATTATTATCATCTTCATTATCCTCATCGTTTTTATTATTATTGTAATTTTTATTATCATTATTACTATTATTATTATCATTATAATCATTATCATTATTATCATCATTATTATTATCATTATTGTTGTTAGTATCATCCCATCACCATTATGATTGCTATCATTGTTATCATTACCAGCATTATCTTCATTATAATCATCAGTATTATTAAGATATTATTATCATAAGTATTAATATCATTACTTCTATCATTATTACTTTTACTGGTACTACTATTATTATCACTACTATTTTTATTATTATTATTACTACTGCTACTACTATTAACACCATTACTATTATCATAACCACCATCATCATTATCATCATTATTAATTTTGTTATTAATACCATTATACATTTGAAAATAATATCCTTACTTTTAATCTAAATATCCGCTCCTCCCTGCACCTGTCACCGTGACATGACGATCCCTGATTAAAAGAAAACATTCATGTATGACTCCCTTTTCCCTTAACCCCCCCCCCACCCCCTCCTAACTATCACCTCACGCCTCCCCCCATAGATCTCGCCACGTGTACTCTACAAATATAAACAGAGTGTCACCCGCGGCTGCTTATAAGATGAATACCTGTATGGGACTATGACAGGAAGGGCGTGTGTGGGGGGGGGGAGAGAGGGAAGGAGGCCCCATTGAAAAAGAGATGATGCGACGAACGGTGCCATGTGAGAGTACTTGATCTGAAAGATGGTGTTTAAAGATGAGAGGAAATTGAGACGTTAATGGTAAGTTCGAGGTTCAGGGTAGATGAAAGAAAGATAGGGGAAAAGTTAAAAATGTTACACTGATAAAAACAACAGACAAATGAGGGCTATATCGTAATGAAGATAAATGTGACATTTAAACTCATTAACTTTCTTTACCTATGTGATATCAATATTCTCCGGAAACTAAATGATAAACAACTTGTTACAATCTGGACCTCCACCCCGTGTCCTCTCAACACTAGAAAAAAACGCAACATTTTTTTCCAAGCACGTCACACGTCAGTACATTTTAAATATTTAATCTGTGATCGAATTCTTTATTCGCCCCCATCTTTCTTTCAATCTCTCTTTTGGTACTTCAAGTATCAACTGTCGTTACGCATGCAGAACGAACGAAAAGACAAGCGAGTGGGAAGATCATGATTTTTGTGTTATGTTTGAAAGGGGTGGATGAGCAGAGTTAAGGCAGAGAGGGGGGAAGGGGGGAGATAGGAAGGGCGAGAGAAGAGCAATGTGCAGGGAAGAAATTAGGAGAGAGAGACAGAGAGCGACAGAGACAGAGACAAAGAGAGAGACAGAGACAGGGAGAATTAAGCAATGGTGGTAAAATATATATAAAAATAACACTAATGTGGATGGTAACCCCGGCCATTCCATGAACGCTGGGGGTAATTTAGAAGTAAAATAAACAGACCGCCTGCCGTACCAAATATAATAAATCATTGTGGAATGAACTGAATTATTATCATGTTATATGTCATTATATATAATTATTATATTATCATTATTATCAATATTACTATTACTGTTATTGTTATTATCATCATTATTGTTATCATTTTTACCATTAATATTCTTATGACTATTATTGTCTGTGTTATTATTTTTATTATTGCTGTTGTTATTATTATTATAATCATTATCATTATTATTCCTATTTGTATTGTGTGTCTTGTTCTTGTCCTTATTATCATCATTATATCAATATGATTTTATGAAAATCATTGTCATTTTGCTATCATATCTATAAATATCATTATCATTGTTGTTATTGTTATTGTAGATGTTAATGTTATTGCTATTGTTATTGTTGTTGTTATAGTTATTGTTTTGTTGTTGATATTGTTATAATCGCCACTCTTATTACTATTATCATCATTAACATTAACATTACTATTTTTATTATCATTATTATTATTAATATCACTATTATTATTATTGTTATCATTATCATTGTCCCCATTACTATCACCATCATCATTATTATTATTATTATTATTATTATTATTATTATTATTATTATTATCATTATCATCATTATCATTATTACCGTTATCATTATTGTTATCAGAATCATTACCATTATTGTTATTAATATTATTATCATTACACTCATTATTACTATTCCTATTATCATTATCATTATTGTTATTAATGTATAAAAGGTATGAATGAGAATGAATATCTTCGCAATACAAGAGATGTATTTGACCGGTTTCGATTATATCTTCGTCAGAAATTCATGTATTTATGACGAAGATATAATCGAATTGTGAAGATATTCGTTCTCATTCACGCCTCTTTGTCAGCGTGAATACGGTATATTGTTATTAATATAATATTATTGATATAATTATTATTATTAACATTATCGTTATTATCTATTCCATTATTATTATTATTATCATTATTATTATTATTATCATTATTGTTGTTGTTGTTGTTGTTGTTATCATTGTTATTATTATTTTTTTATTATTATCATTATTATTATTATAATTATTATTATTATCATTATTATTATTATCATTATTATCATTAGCATTATTA
>NC_051423.1:31618804-31621304 GCF_015228065.2 Penaeus monodon | reverse complement strand
GCTTAGCAACTCCACGACGGGCAAGATGACGGATGGTGATACCCTGGTTGTTATCACGCAATACGATGACACTTGACGTCCACCTTTCCGAGACCTTTTCCTCCTTTTTCATGGTAACGACTTGTCTTGCTGCGAGGTAACGAAATAACATGAAATAAGTTAAGTTAGGCAAGTTCATTTACCACCCTGCTCAAGCGTGGACAATCGTGATTACAAAGTGTTACATATATTCTACATAGCACAGCATTCTGTGATTACTATAATGAACATGGTATATTGAAATTATAAGCCATACATCAGGCAAAAGAATATTAAGTTGATATACTTTTGTCCCTGTGTTTACACAATACTGTACTGTTTTATGATTACGACAATTTTACATAGTAAATTTAGGATATAGTAAGAGTATATCTTCCAGTGTAACAGGTGAAATGAATTAGTCACATGATTTTACTTCGGTGCCACCCAAAAGAGGGTTTATGCTACAGCTTTCAGGTCTTTGTGAGTTCGTCAGTTCTTCCTTATGAGAACTTTTCAATATGTGTGTAACCCTAGCAAGAGGCATCCCAAGATCTATGTTCACAGTATCTTTACTGCAGGCTTCTTTCGCCAATTTGTCTACGAGGTAGTACTTGCGTATGCCAACATGAGATGGTATCCATTCAAATTGAATGTTGCGCTCTCTTACATAAGTTACG
Source organism: Penaeus monodon (assembly GCF_015228065.2). Classification (NCBI taxonomy): domain Eukaryota; kingdom Metazoa; phylum Arthropoda; class Malacostraca; order Decapoda; family Penaeidae; genus Penaeus; species Penaeus monodon. The sequence continues at coordinate 31,620,606 of NC_051423.1, read as the reverse complement.
GCACGCTTAATGCAGTTCAATTTCCTCATCGCCATCCGTTTTGAAAAAAATTAGCGTCGGAAGTGCACTTTGAGATTCACAGAAGACTACTCCAAATCCCCGAGACATTAAGAATCCTGCAGCAAGGAGTATACCTGCTAACTCCGTTTGTGTAGCGCTGGTCCAATTTTGCACTCTCACATTTGCTTGATGTTGCAGGAAGCCATTTTTGTATACAGTGCAACACGTTTGGATCTGTAGCCAGACTGTACGGATTCGTCAGCGTAACACTTGTATACATCGCCCATAGAGTCTTTATGTTTCTTTTCCGTTGCTAATGTAATTTGCTTTAATACGCAGTTATTGCACTTTTTTCTGCGGTAGACATGTAAGGTACACAGTGATGATTTTTTTCCATGGGGGGAGGGATCGACCTTTTGGTATTTTACTCATCGGGACATTAAGCTTTGTAATGTTCATGTAGATTTTGTGTATCAGAGTGCGCGCGTGTGTGCGATTAGTTACGTCTACTTGCGTGATTTTATGTTGCAGCAGTTTTTGGGTTCCCTCGGAGCTTTGACTCCAAATATAGTGTAAATATATTTTATGCTATTAATAAAGGATGGTAAGTTTTGAACTCTTGTCCCCTATCCTTGCTGTTCTCGGGGAGCCGAGGATAATCCTCATAGCTTCATTTTGCACTACCTTCAAGGTATTTATTTCTAATTCCTTACACTGCAACAAGTGCAGTGCATGGTATCTAAAACTGACCTTATAAAATCCAAGTAAACCGGCGAGCGAGCTTAACAATGATGCCAAGTCATCTTCTGACAAGAATTTTCAGCGGATTCAATCTCTCCCAGAGTATCTTCTTTAGAGACACTATCAGGTCTGTATCATTTACGTTCACATCGAGATATTTATATTTATGACACATGTCAAGATCCTGGTTTCCTATGTGAAAGGTGGGTAGGGGTATGATACATGGGTTGAGAGCCATTGTTTTCTCAGCTGAGATGACTAATCCACACTCGTGAGACTGTTTTGTGTTCATCAAGAATTATTTACATTCTTTTCTGTAATGATGCTCTGACATATATCGTCAGCATAACACACGATGGATTCACAAGTGAAATAATTGCCACCAGCATGTGCACAAGGACACTGAACAGCATAGGACTAAGAACTCCCTGTGGCAGAACTTCTCACTCCCCAGAACAAGACACTCGCTGACCTATTAGAGAGATACATCCTAATCCAGTTCATTAATTTGCCCCGTATGCCAAAGCTTACTAATTGTCCTGAGATAACTTCTCTGTTTTGCAATGTCAAAAGCGGACTTAAAGTAAAAAAAAAAAAAAATCAGTGTGCTTTCCTGAGAGTAGAGCTTGAAAAGTATTCTACCAAACAATGTTGCGTGCTACGTCCCGGTAAAAATCCATAGTTTGCAAGATAATTCACCTTGTAACCTGTACCTGAGTCTGTTCAAAATTATCCTTTGAGAACTTTGCATACACATGAGGTTAGTGAAATTGAGCGGTATTATTAGTTAGTTATTTACTATTAGCTAGTGAAAGTGGGCGGTATTATCGCTTTGTCATTATTAGTTAGTGAAACTGGGTGGTATCATTAGTAAGTTATTATTCATTAGTGAAATTGGGCTGAATTATTAGTTAGTTACTATTAGCTAGTGAAACTGGGCGGTATTATTAATTAGTTATTATTAGTTAGTTAAATTGGGCGGTATCATTAGTTAGTTATTATCACTTAGTGAAAATGGCCGGTATTTATCAGCGGGATGATTAGACTGCTTGTCTAGGGGG
>NC_051423.1:31591304-31593804 GCF_015228065.2 Penaeus monodon | reverse complement strand
TCTCATGACCATGATGTATCTGCCAGCGAGAGTGGAAGAGAGTGAAGCTGACGGTGAATAAAGTTGGCCAGGCTCGTGATCTCTCGTTACTCTCGCGTGGGGTCAGAAGTGGGGATGAAAATGCAAGAAAGAAGTGATTATAGGTGTATACCAGTTAATGCTATTTGAGACCGATGGTAAGGGGTACCTTGATAAGCATTATCGAATCGAAAAGAATCAAAATGAGCCTCAGAGGGACAGGCCTCATTTTACGGCAGTCATATCTTAAAAACAAAGCTGGCCTGGCAGTCGCATCTCTTATTCCATGCTTATTCGAGTCGGGGAGACTTTTGGTAGCCTCTTCTCTTTAGTAATGCCACCGTTAATTCCGAACAGAATCCAAAACGCTTCCATATCCGGCAGATTTCCCCAAATTTGCATTTCAAAGGGCGCCGTCGCTGCCCTTACACAACCTTATAAGGAACCTTTACTGCCAGGTTCCATTGCGATGCGAGTGAAACGACGTGCAGTTCAGTTTTGGGTTTCAATAGCTAATGATTTTCTCATGAGACAGCGCATCAAAAGGGCCGACAAGAGACCCCGGCGCACTGGGTCACTCGTACTCTCGTTATTAAGCGATGCGGCCTCTGTGCACACGCCGCCCCTGGCCACGGCACCTCGGGAAGACCTTGCCGCTGTATGCATCGTCTGACGCAGATCACCAAGCGCGTGGAAGCTGCCTTGAAATCTCGCTGCATCACGCGCATCCTCACACATACACGAAAACACAGAAACATACACGCAGTGATATGTTGATGTGATGATACTGATAATGATGATGGTGATAATAATGGGGGGAGGGATTGATGATAATGATTATAATGGTTATGGTGATCGTGATCATGATTTTTGTTATCATCATTATATTATCATCATCATCATTATTATCATTATTATCATCATTATTATTATTATCATTATCATCATCATCATTATTATTATCATTATTACCATTACCTTATCATCATTATTATTATTACTACTACTACTACTATTATTATCATTACTGTTGTTATTCTCATTATTATCATCATCACTGTTATTATTGTTATTGTTATCATTATTATTATTATTATTATCATTATCATTATCATCATTATTATTATCATTACTCTTATTACTATTATTATCATTATCATTATTATTGTTGTTATTATTATTATTGCTATTATTATTCATTGTCGTTGTTATCATCATTATCATTATTGTTATTATTACTAAAACATCATCATCCTTCTTTATTAATCTTGTTTTCTTTATTACACCATTCATTTATTTCACCTTCTCTCTTCATAACGTATATAGAACACAAGGGAATGAGATCCCCCCCCCCCCGCCATGCGCCTCTCAGAGCAGGCAGGGCGCATGCGTATCGCCGAAGTGAATGACTCTCGACTCGCCCATTCATGCATTCTGGGGACGGACCACGTTTAGTCGCCGTGTTATGTTACGCGTTCATGCATCGACGGCCTGGCCTCTACGAAGGAGAGCCAGGGCGACTGTAAATGCGCTGTTGAATGATTATCCTTATTTACATGAACTTGACATGCGCAGGGTGGTCATTCATTGGGCTAGCGCATGGTAAGGGCGCGCATACGTGAGTGCGGTAAGGCATGGAGAGGCGCGGGGGAACATCCGGGCTTTAGGGGCACCGGGGGAGGAGGGGGAGGTGTGTGTGCGTGTGTGTGTGTGTGTGTGTGTGTGTGTGTGTGTGTGTGTGTGTGTGTGTGTGTTTGTTTTGGGGGAGGATGGTTGAATGCACTGGTGTTTATCTATGTGTGAAAATTGAAAGAGAAAAAAAAACACATGAGAGAGAGTGGAGGTAGGGAAGAAAGGAGAATCAGAGGAAATATAGGAAAAAAACGAGAAACTTGAATCTTGCTCTTTCGATCATTTCCCCTTACCACCACCACCTCCTCCTCCTCCTCCTCCTCCTTCTCCTGCTCCTCTTCTTCCTCCTCCTCTCTCCTCCTCCTCCTCCTCCTCCTCCTCCTCCTCCTCCTCCTCCTCCTCCTCCTCCTTCTCCTGCTCCTCTTCTTCCTCCTCCTCCTCCTCCTCCTCCTCTTCCTCCTCCTCCTCCTCCTGCTCCTCTTCTTCCTCCTCCTCCTCCTCCTCCTCCTCCTCCTCCTCCTGCTCCTCCTCCTCTTTTTCTTCCTCCTTCTTTCATCCCAGTCTTTCCCCTGTACCCCTTCTTCCTCGCAGCCCTTCTCTCACTTCGTTCATCCTCCTTTTATCTATCCAATTCCCTTCTTCTTCCTATCTAACTATTTCCTCTTCTCCCTTACCCCTCTTGGTCTTTCGTCTGTTTTTCCTGTTCGCTTCGTTTGTTACGTGTTTGTTTTTTTACATTTATTTCATTATTTTATTTTGGGTTCGTTTGATTCCTATTTCCATATTCTCTCTCATTCTTTCCTTATTACATTTTTATTGTATTATTTGCTCCCTTTTTTATCGCTTCCTC
>NC_051423.1:31581304-31583804 GCF_015228065.2 Penaeus monodon | reverse complement strand
ATCAAGTATAGAACAACACTCTCTCAAAATAAAGTTGAAAATACCATATTAGTTGAACTAAATTATGGATAACTAAAGATCAGGCGGGAAAAAAAGACCATGCATTTTTGAAACACTGATTTCTTTCATCCTGACACGTTGTTGCCAGTTTTCCTCTTGCAGTAGTTAAAGCAGCCTTTTTCACGTCATATAATTCGTGAATTATGCTGCAAATTCTTCCCAAATTTTTCCATTTTTTTCCGGAACTACATTTTTTTGCAAGCAGTTTTTTTTATACAAAAAAATCAGTAAATAAGGTAATGAAAATGATAATAATATCGTTTTTGTTGGGTATACATAAGGGTGCAAGACAGTCTTCATCGGTCAACTCGAGGGTAATTTTTATCCAAAAAATAATTCGTAAATTTAGGTTAAACAAAATGCATCTAGTCATTCCCATAGAACATCTGTAGTACCATGACTAATAATTGTTTTATTCCGCGCAAGTACTTGACAAAACCCTTGAGAAAAGGGGAGACGGGAAAAAAGACAGACGACAGACAGACAGAAAAACAGACGCGACAGACAACAGACAGACAGACAGACAGAGAATTTGCCTGAACTCCCAAAAACACAACCACTTTTGAGAAAGTGGGTTCCCCGCAAACGAATTTAATTTACTGATGGGAAAATAAAACTCGTTTTCCTCTAAAATCGTATGCCAACGTTTTCCAGCTCTCCATTATGTAAAAGACCGTGGGGCGTATTATTAGTGATATAAGAAAATGGGTTAAATAATCAATTGAACGAAAAAGCCCCCGTAATTTCTCAATTAAATCCAATGGCCATCCCATTACTTGAACCTTTTTGCGGTTTTAGTCACCCTCAAAACCCGGTCATAAATATAAGGATGTCTCTTCCCTATACTAAAAACACAAACAACTCAAAGGGTTTTAAAATGTACAATTAAAATATGAAAAGTTCACAATATCATCAGGTTTAAAAAATTTCACTTTTCCTTTATGTTGAATTACTTTTAATATTTTTATTAAAAATGTTTAAAAAGGCCCTTTTTCTCTTTTAAATACTTTTTCCCAGATTTCCTTTAAGGGAAATTTGAAAAAATCTGTTTAGTTACCCTGAAAAAAATATTTTCTTTTATAAAAAACTTTAACAGAAAATGGAACCTAAGGGGATATTTTTTAATTTTAAAAAAACCGGGGCTATTCGGAGGGGCATCTTATTAATGAAAACCTTTATTTAATTTTGGGGAAAAAAAACCACTTTGTTGCTAAAAAAAAACCTATTTAAATTTTTAAAAAGTATGGGAATAAGATTACTGAAGGGTAAACTGAAGAAAAAAATGAAGGCTAAATCTTCGGTTTGATATATATGGATTGGCAAAAAAAGCAATTTCTGTGCTATCTAAATCCTTCGTTAAACCCCATAAAATACATTACTAAGTTGTACTACTGTTTGTGTGTGTGTGTGTGTGTGTGTGTTTACATTAATAAAAAAAAAAATGTATAGATATTTTTATGATATAACATTGTGTATATTATATATGCCTGGGTAAGACAATAAATGCACCTTTGGGGTTCCCTTGAAAAAGAACAGCACCCTTTTTGCTCCCTATCCAGGGTTATGGTAAAGTGTCGCAAAGGGCGGGTTTTCTGTGAAAAAAACCTTGGGTTCTACTGATTACTGGTTTCAGCAAACAATATGTCTGGCGTATTGCGTGTAACGTTTCAAGGGGCAGAGATATTTTCCTCCTAGTTAAGTTGGAGACTGGGGTTTTGAAGGGGGGCCTGGGGGTTTTCCCACTAAACTTTTCTTTTCCCCTGAAAAACCCTCTACACCAATATTAAATACAAAAACGATAATTCAAAAACCACATCCCCGTCGCGGGGGTTTCAAGGGCCGTTTTTTCAGGGGGCAAACCGGGGGCTGGAAATGTTAAAACTTTGCTCGGGAAGCAAAAAAACATTTCCCAAATTTAAGAACAACTTTAAAAAAATATAACAGGGAAAGAAAGGGAAAAAATGAAAGGGGATGGGAAAATTACATATGTCTGTAACGAAATGGATGATACAAACTTTCAAATACTGGATAAATGATCCATTTAAAAGTGGGAAATACAAGAAAAAACCTCTAACATTAGTTTTACAATGCTACGCACCAACCAACATTGCAAGTGGAAGAAATGTAAAAAAAAATTTAACACTCTCCAGAAACTTTAGACAAAACCCAACGAGTGAAAAATAATTATGGGGAAACCTCAACGCCAAAGTCGGCAAAATTATCAAAAAAAGGAATCGGGGGGAAAATTCCCCTTGGAGATATAAATGAAAAGGTGAAGTTTTTTTATTCTGTAGTACAAAATCTGTTTTTTACAAACACATTGTTCCACACCCCCCAAGACATTTGTACCGTTTTTTTCACCAAAAAAGAAAACACGCAACCAAATTACTACATTGTTTGAACCAAAATGGAAAAGTTGTAAAAAAAAATCCCAAAGACA
>NC_051423.1:31568804-31571304 GCF_015228065.2 Penaeus monodon | reverse complement strand
AAAATAGAATAACAACGCAAAGGATTCAAAGGGGATTCCATACAAAAAATACGATCAACAGAAAAAGACACAGATGCAAAAAACAGAAGTATCCTATGACTCAAAGTGGCAAAAGCTGACACCACGTGATGGACCAATAGAGGCAAAAAAAAGAAATCACGAGTGCGAAATAACAGGCAGTTCTAATCGATCGCAATATAGATCATAGTGAATCAGTTTGGGAACAAGAAATTAACTCGAGTGGCAGGTAGAATAAGTTAAAAGTAATAGTGTTAAAATGTGCTGGGACACAGAAGAGTCTTGATGCGGGTACCATTCCAACTATAAGAAATAATTAAATGATAACCAGCAAGGGCGTGACCGGATGAGCTCCATATCGAAAATAAAAGGGTGGTAAGCAACGTTTGAAGTATTTTAGTGCAGCATCGTGATGGAACATAGTGGACAGGAATTAGAAATGGAAGACAGTAACACGGGAGTGCTATTCTGGAACATAGTTAGGATTCGGAAGAAAATGAAGATATTTATGAACATGAAACAACTTGATTATCAAATTTAATGTTGTGGTAATATTGTGTTAATTGTTAATGGTTAAAACAAATAAATGTGCTAGATATGAAGGTCATATATCAATATTGTGTTAGATATATATATATATATATATATATATATATATATATATATATATATATATATATATATATATATCTTTTTTAACAGTTATCATGATTGTCATGATTATATTACTTGCTTGACGTTTCAGTCATATATATAGAAGTACATCTGAATTTGTGTTTGTTATGAGTAATTGTTTGTTTTTCTTATGACTATTATTCTTTTAGTATAATATTTAATTCAATGAGCATGTTTATAATAATTTATCTACTTGCTTGTCTGGTGATCAAGATTATTTTGTGTAATAATTGTAATTGTGTAACTTATTCATTAACTTTGAGATAGTGAATAACTCATTACTTATATAATGATTGCTTTTTGTTTTATCATATTTGATTCATTAAGATATGACGTAGTTTTGAAGATTGTTCATTTTGTTTTCATCAAGTTTCATGACTGAGAATAACATAACAGCGTCATAACTGTCTCCTTGTATGTAAAAAGTAAAAAAAAAAACAAATAATGTCTTATCTATTTTTCCACATAAGCTCCGGTATTGTAATTTCATAATACTGCACTGATAATATTAAATTAATAAATTTATTGATTTTTTTACAGATTTAACTCAAACCTTGACTTGCACTAATTAATAGTATTAATATTATCACTTTCAAGTCATTGATTAATTATTTAAAGTTATATAATAATTAATGAGAACATTTAAACATTTATTAATCTAACATAATATGTCATGATACTGAAGAGCATTTAATAAAATGTGGAATAGGGGGCCACAACACACTCGCTAAAATATATAATTTCGGCAGTTGTTATACAATTACATATATTAATCACAAACTGACACAGTATCTTGCGGCTCCCGGAAGATTCTTATCACGATATTCTCACATATTCCGGGAAAACGGTGAAAATGAATGTAAATACGCACTCCTGCTGAGACCTCGCCATAAACCTGTGCACGGAAAATGAGAGATACCCGAGAATGATATATGACGCGAAAATATAATAGTGCGTCCTAGGAAGTATAAGAACATCAAAACGGAGGAAAAAAGCAATGCAAAAAATCTTGATATGGTTCCTAAAGTATTGATTTCACAGTAGAGAAAAAATGTTTTCATGTCACGGTCGTGATGTGGAAGATTCTGTACCAGTTAACAAGGAATGTGATGCGCCAAATCATGCAAACATGTGAGATAAGGATATCTTTATTTGATTCAGAATGGCCGAGGTACATACATATAGCTCAGTGTGTTGACCCTTCGGTCAAGTGGTACTCTCGGCTCTCCTTGGTCCAATGCCATCAAGAGCTACAACTCTTAGATATGGGAACAGTACGCGACAGGAGGGTGAATTTGAGACTCATATAATGTCAAATGCTTAGTAGATTAGTCAGGTTTTAAGGATCCACATTTTCCAAGGCCAATAATGTACGGGTGAGGTTGGAAGCGACAGAAACAAGTTATTCAGTTACAGCCAGATCATGAATGAGATATTTCTTTTGTGAATCAAACAAAAGAAAGCGACTGGAGCGGCTAACATGTGTATCGTTTACATAGGAGATAATGCGGAGGATGAAAGGTCTTTAATGAAGCGTAAAGAGAGCACAGATCCCTTTGGCCTACCAGTGACGATAAAGTGAAAGCTGGAGAAGTTACCAACAGGAAGTTACTACTTTTATCGATAAGAGTTGGACTGATCGGCCTTTAAGCCATATGTGATCGAAGAACTATGCAATATCTATGGAAATGATCAAAACAGAGGGCTATATATGGGTTACATCGGCAGGTAGGTCACCAGTAGACCCTACTTGTTGAAAGCCATACTGACGATCTGAAATGGGATGGATTTAAAGTAAGATGATAGT
>NC_051423.1:31561304-31563804 GCF_015228065.2 Penaeus monodon | reverse complement strand
TGACCAGAGAGAAGGGTGGGAGAGAGAAACATACTACCAAAGAGAGAAAGAAAGAAAGAAAAAGGGGAGGCATGGATCAGAAGATGAAGAAAGGGAACAAAGTGGAATGGAAAAGAAGATAAATAATTCTGCTTCTGCCTTTCCCACACAGGATCGTCTGGAGAATAAAACGAGATATATTCGAGAACTGAACACAAGGTTAAGACAGATGGAAGATCAGATTGCTCGGGCTGATCCATCTTTTTCTTTCCGAAATAAGAAAAATGCAAAAGTAAGTAAATGCAACTGATTATTCATTACAGACCGAATGGGGGAATACAAGGTGTAGATGCATAAAGATTTAAGAATGAAGATGAAGTCATTCCAAAGATGATGTAAACTAATGTGTGTATATAAAATGTGTATTATTTTTATTATCATTATTGTTGTTGTATTTCTCTGTCTTAAGGGAAGGAAATGGTTTGTTTTTAATGACGTTTCTCTGTTGTTGTTGTTGTTGTTGTTTTTGCTCTCGTTGGTGTTATGACGTTTTGATGCAAACTATTTCAAAATAGTGCCAAGCCTTTATTTTTGGGCCAAACGATGCGAAATTTGAAAGGACAACAGCCATACCCATACGACCAGGCGTTTTATTATTATTGTTATTATTATTATTATTATTATTATTATTATTATTATTATTATTATTATTCCTCACCTCAAATTTACTTTATTATGTTTTTCGTTTGTTTGTAACTTTCTGCCTCCTGCAGTGTTCTGGTTCACGTAATTCAGCAATTATTTGGCAGACGTGTAATAATAGATCTATCACAAAGTTCATTTCCTCTTGCACGATAACTCAACGTACTGGAGACTTACCATTAGCATTTAATAATTCCGTAAAACGTATTGCTAATAAATGCCCGCACCCAAATTCTCCCATCGTTTCAGAACGCTTTAATCCCCCTTTTTCGTATTCCTATGGCCCTCCGAAAATTCACAATCAGGGCGTTCCCATAAGGCCTGTTATTTCGTCTTGCAGCTTAGCTACTCGTCCATTAGGCTCTTAGCTAACTGGCGTTTTGTCTTTTTTATGGGAACTTTCTCTGAGAGTCATATTCGAGGGATATCATGGAGAAAGTTGCTGACGGAAAGAAATTAGTTTTAATGTGGAAGCCCTTTTTACAAACGACAAAGTGCCAGGTTTTCTTGAAAGATTTTTTTTTTCATCTCCTCAGAAGATTCCCATTTCGGTTAACTGCTTCTTCGAAATCATTCGTTTATACGAAATAAATAATGCCTTCATTTTAAACGGCGAGTCTTATAAGCAAATTAATGGTATCACGGTGTGAAGTTGAGTAAACACGGTCCTCGCGAATTTATACATTTATACTGTTCTCCCTCGAGTCATGTGTTGGTGAAATCTTTTCTAAGTGGTGAATCAAACGTTCGGATTTCCATCTTTTAAAGAATTGTACAGTCTCTTATATAGCGGATTGGGAAGATTCTGGTAAATCACCTTCTCTCGACGGTCTTTTACTTTATGTAAATGGCTCGCTTAAATTTTCAGTTTACCGAAAACCAACACATATCGCTAACTACCCTATTTTTTCCAGAACCGCCTCTATGTATTAAGAAATCCGTTGTCTCATAATGTTTTTTGAGGCATATAGGACTTATAATAGTTTACTTTTTCTTAAACCAGAAATTTTATGCTGATTCTCGTAACATGCACAAGGATAGTGCCAGTAATTTATTAATTGTTCGATGATAAATGTATATTTAATGGAGTTGGAATTGTGTTTTTTCACGTACTCGAACATGTTACGTAATTCTTTGGTGAAATACAGTGCGGCCAATGCTCCTGATACTCTCGGTATTTACGTATTTCAGTGTAATTATAAGGGAAAACAGGTAAAGCTTTTAATAGTGAGTATAAACGTGGTGTTAGGTAAGCCAGAGAATCAATTGCGTGTTTTAATTCATTTACACAATGAAGGTCATCAACTAAACTGTAAAGATGTTAAACTGATTCATAAATCGGCGAATCCATACGAGAGAAATAATGCGAGAGACTCATTTAGAAAATTACTTTATTTCAACCCAAGTGCTGGTCCTTCCCTTAGACTCTTTGACTTTGGTTCCTCTCCTAGTACATAATTCAACTCTAATTCTTATTGCGTCTTTACCACTAAATAATCTAGTCAAAATCATTTTTATGTATCCATTCCGGCTATTTGTTCGTCTGATGAGGAACTCTGGACGATCTCGAAACGTCACGATTCATTGTCATATCTTATTTTATTTTTCATCTCTGTGTACACGTTAATGTGCTTGTGTTTGTGTTTATAAATGTAAGGATAGCTACATACATACGTAGATAGATAGATAAATAGCCCGATATATATTTTGGTATGTGCAGTAGCGTGTGTGTGTGTGTGTGTGTATGTGTGTGTGTGTGTGTGTGTGTGTGTGTGTGTGTGTGTGTGTGTGTGTGTGTGTGAATATGTGAGAACTTTAA
>NC_051423.1:31559878-31561204 GCF_015228065.2 Penaeus monodon | reverse complement strand
GAGGGGCGAGCCTCTGCAAGCAGCTGGTAGGGACAGGCCTCGGGGAGAAGCAACAAGCAGTGACGAGTCTCTGCAAGCATCAGGGTGGAATGAGGCCGTGCGATCAGCAGGCAGGAGGGGCGAATCTCTGCAAGGAGCTGGAGAAGCAACAAACAGTGACGAGTCTCTGCAAGCTACAGGGTGGAATGAGTCTCTGCGAGCAACAGGCAGGAAGGGTGATCCTCTACAAAGCAGTGACGAGTCTCTACAAGCAGCAGGCAGGTGGTACAAGTCTCCACTGGCACCTAGCAGAGACAGGATTCGGGGAGAAGCAACAGGTCGTAATGAGTCTGTGCGAGCAACAGGCAGGAGGGATGAGTCTGTGCAAGCAACAGGCAAGAGGGGCGAGTATGTGCAAGCAGCAGACAGGAGGGATGAGTCTGTGCAAGCAACAGGCAAGAGGGGGGAGTTCGTGCAAGCAGCAGGCATGAGGGATGAGTCTGTGCAAGCAGTAGGCAGGAGGAATGAGTCTGTGCAAGGAGAAGGCAGGAGGAATGAGTCTATGCGAGCAACAGGCAGGAGGAATGAGTCTGTGCAAGCAGCAGGCAGGAGGGATGAGTCTGTGCAAGCAGCAGGCAGGAGGGAAGAGTCTGTACAAGCAGCAGGCAGGAGGGACGAGTCAAGAAAAAAGGGTTTCTTTGAGCGAAATAGCACAGACTGTACAATTTCAGTATGCACAGATTTTTAGTTACATTTTGAGACAACTGAGGTTGAAGTCTACGCGAGGTTACCCTGTCAAGCAGACGTAATTCCAACCACCTGTTTCAGTTGGCTTTACTTAGTGAAGAGGATCATTCATTCTCTCTCTCTCGCTCTCCCTCTCTCTCTCTCTAATTATCTATCTATCTATGTCTATCTATATCTCTATCTCACTCACTTACTCACTCACTCATTCACTCACTCACTCACTCACTCACTCACTCACTCACTCACTCACTCACTCACTCACTCACACACACACACACACACACACACACACATACACACACACACACACACACACACACACACACACACACACACACACACACACACACACACACATTCACTCACTCACTCATTCTCTCTCTCTCTCTCTCTCTCTCTCTCTCTCTCTCTCTCTCTCTCTCTCTCTCTCTCTCTCTCTCTCTCTCTCTCTCTCTCTCTCTCTCTCTCTCTCTCTCTCTCCTCTCTCTCTCTCTCTCTCTCTCTCTCTCTCTCTCTCTCTCTCTCTCTCTCTCTCTCTCTCTCTCTCTCTCTCTCTCTCTCAACTTTTAAAGTTGTTTCTTTTCTCAGTCTCCCTCAGTG
>NC_051423.1:31552378-31557378 GCF_015228065.2 Penaeus monodon | reverse complement strand
CAGAATGACCTGCTGTATAGAACACCTCGGTGTTGTGTGCATTGCTACAGACACCACACTTGGGCTTGACCTTGCAGCTAGCCTTGTGGTGACCATATTTTTGGCACTAAAAGCACCGTAGTGGCTCAGGCACATAAGTTTTGAGATTGTAGTGCTCCAGTTGCCCAAATCAAGGATAGTAAATGGGGCTCCTTTCAGGGTCACCAGGACTTGCCTGGTTGGGGTCTTCCCTTTCGACATTCGGGAAGCCTCCACGACCTGTGGATGTGATGTGATCAGATCCACATCATATGAAAATGAGATGCCAAGTAGTACCATCTTGTCTTGATTCTCCTATCGTCGGGATTCAGTGGTGAGAGACACACTGTCCTCCCACCTTTCAGCTCCTTCGTTTTCTGCAGGAAAGTCAGGGTAGCTTGATCTTTAGGGATAATGACCATGCCCTGGTCTCTGGGAACCCGGATTGACAACCGGATTTTTTTCTGCATCCCCAGTGCTCTCACCAGTTGGAGGCATTTTCCAAGCCTTCACATTTAGAGAGAACCTTAAACTGTGGCACACGCCTAGGGGGTGCAGACTCTCCCTCAGAGTCTGTCTCCGTCCTAGGTCGTTTCGGACCGCCCTTTCGGCTTGGATTCTAGGCTCTGGTCATGGGAGCAGCTGCTGGTTTGGCTGGTGCAGCTTGTGCTCCCATCTCGGCCAGGGAGGACGTCTGAGGGGAAGTCAGAGGTCTCCCTGATTTTGGTGCAGGCCTGGAGAGGCCATCTGCTGGACAATCTCATGGACAGAAATGTTTGTGGGTGATAAGTTCTGTGTCTGGTCTATTTTAGCAGCAGGTCTGACAGAGTCAGCCTGTGCTTTTGATTTTCTTGCCACTAAAAGCCATATATGGCTTCGTAGTGACTGCCATGGTCAGTGCCTTGCATGGTTGCCATCATTTTTCTAGTTTTGTATTTTTTGTGGTTTGTTTACCATGTAAATAAGCAGCTATTTCACCCCCTCACGCCCCCACCCACCACGAAGTCCAACAAGGGGAGACTGTATGTTAGAGCTGATGTCTAACAGCTACAGGGGTGGTGAGAGGATATATGCAGCCAATAGCCATTGTAACGGCACTCACGGGACCTGTGTGAGTGTCAACGGCGCCATGACTGCTTGACCCTAGCCTCCTGAAGAAGACCAACTAAATTGACCTGACGGGCCTGGGTCGGGCCGCCTGTCTTGATGGAATAAGGTACCATGTCATGTCGTGCATGAGTACGCAGGGCGTACTCATGCACGACATCGCTCAACCTCCATGACTCCCATCTCCACAGTGCACAGGGATGCCACGCACGGCAAACACGTAGGTAGGTGGGGAGAGACCAGAGGGGATGCGATTCCACCTACAAGATAGGTATCATTGTTTGGAAGCCTTTGTCCATCCCTCTCCAGAGAGCCAGTCACCCAAAGGCTGGTCACCTCAAAGAGGAAGCTCAGCTCTTCGAGGCGGTTCCAGTGGCTTTCGCTTTCCTCTCCATTGTTTTTCGACTAACCGAGTAATATTCCGACTGGTCTCGTATCCCCCACTCCACCCCAGCATATTCAGGGAGAAAAAAAGTCTTTAGGTCTGTGGCCGCCGAAGAACGCCTATGATTTGTCAATGGGTGTGGGGTGACTGATACCACTGCGTAGCACTCGCTTAAGGTTTATTCAGTAGCGGTCAAACCTGTTAATTAATACATCGATTATAGGAATGCGTGCATACAATACATAAAACCACTAATAACAATATATATTAGATTATAAGATAAAGAACTTCCTACAATACTGGATACATACGCATTGCGGGAACAGTCAGAATATCAGCTGATTCCAGTATGCTATGGGCGTCTTGACGGCACGGAGGTTCTCCTCGAACTGCCCTCACCCTTTAAACATACATATGCTACGACGTCAAGTAACATTCTACTTCATATGTTATACATTAGTTGGGTCACGACCCCACTATCTTCCAGCATCGATCACATGAAGAGCCACCATCACTTCCTAGGGGACGACCCCTCACACAAACAAGTTCTGACAGGTCAGCTCTTATGGCTGATACGGACCATGTGTTGACCCGGCGGTCACAGCCGACTAGGCCTCCTCGAGGAGGTTGTGACACAGAAGATGAATTTTATACAATACAGCCTCTCCGATTGCAGTGTTACAGAATAAGTGATATACAGAATATATGATACACCATAATATGAAGTATGTGATATACCAGCGGCGGCTACAAGGTCAGTCCGAAAATGAGTGAGAGTACAGGGAGAGCAACTTTTCCCTATATTCTCCTTCGTTTTCCGACTGACCGACTGCATTTCCGACTTCGGTCTCTTCGGTCTCACCACTCGACTCTCAAAGAAGTATAATCTCTCTCTCTCTCTCTCTCTCTCTCTCTCTCTCTCTCTCTCTCTCTCTCTCTCTCTCTCTCTCTCTCTCTCTCTCTCTCTTCTCCTCCTCTCTCTCCTCCCTCTCTCTCTCCTCACACACACACCCACACCCACACACTCTTATCTTCTCTCTCTCCTCTCTCTTCTCTCTCCTCTCTCCTCTCTCTCTCTCTCTCTCCTCTCTCTCTCTCTCTCTCTCTCTCTCTCTTCTCCTACTCTCTCTCTCTCACTCTCTCTCTCTCTCTCTCTCTCATCTCTCTCTCTCTCTCTCTCTCTCTCTCTCTCTCTCTCTCTCTCTCTCTCTCTCTCTCTCTCTCTCTCTTCTCATCTCTCTCTCTCTCTCTCTCTCTCTCTCTCTCTCTCTCTGCCCCCCCCCCCCTCATACACACACACATATATATATACTTGTGTGTGTGTGTGTGTGTGTGTCTATTTATTTATTTAATTATATACATATATATGTATGAGAGCAAAAGTGCGTACATTAGAATTTCGATTCAAAGAAAACTTTGCGTTCGTTTTCATCTTCCAGGTGTCGGTCTCCAAAATGAGAAATGTTTGCGTTTGTTGTCCTCCGTATTTGTTGACAGAGAACAGCTGACCGGGACTGGAACAGTGGACAATAAAGAACTGAATGTTGAGAATGTTGAAGTATTTTCCTACAAAGAACTACATTAAGTGACATAATTTAAGAAACAAGAAACTCAAAAGATGAAGATCCAGGGGATATATGTATAAGAAAAGTCTGCAATCCCAAAACAAGAAAGAACAAACAGCAGGCGAGACGTACTACTTTTAACCGTCATTGAGTGAAGAGTCAACACAGCTTTTGCCTAAATTTGTGAAGTGAAAGCTATATGAAATCGGCTCCTGAACTAGAACCAGGGAAAGTGGCTGGCACAAGACTGTAATGAATTACGTCAAATCTAATTAATTGCAAACATCAGACGTTGAGACAGCGACATACCCCAGACAAGCACGAAAACGAAGAAACCGGCAGACAGACCATAGAACACCCAGATCTACAGTACACACCAGAAACACAAGGTACCCTACGAGAAAATGTAGTATTTATACATTTGTTAAACCAAACACTCACTTCAAATTTCAGCAACACCAAAACTAAGAGAAACATTAAACTGATCAAAATTTCAAAAGTGTATAATATCATATTCCCAAAGAATCTTAGGAGATGGTAAAGCCATAACATTTGAAGTGGTTGATATAAAAAAAAAAATGTAAATGGCGCGTAACACTGAGTTCGGGTGATGACAATGTTTTCTTGAAAGCTCTCATGTTTCGAATGAAACTAGCACACGTTCCCATCACACTGGAATTACAGATATTTGGCCCTAATTGCTGGTGAGGACATAAAAGTGAATCATCAAACTAAAACTTTTAGTTATTTAATTATTGTGATGCACATTTACATAGTTAACCCCGTTTTAGGATGGTTGTTGACCCGCAACCCCCCCACCTGGTTTACAATATCATCACCTCATATATTTTGGCAGGGTAAAGCCCAGGCAATTAAAATTTAGTGATACATTAACAGTACATAGGAGGCTTTGCCCCCTATATTCTGCTCCCCCTAACCCCCAGCTGGTCTGCAAAACCTTCACCACATATGTTCAGACAGGAGAGAGTCTGCTGAAATATATAGATCTCATACCAATTTCATACCTTGACCAATGAATCTGGAATAGCCAGGATGTGATTTGTCAAAATCCTGATCATCACTGTTGGTTTGAATAGCATCCACTATCAGCTGCCCTTTTTCATTATTGCCATGATATTTTACTTATCAAAGGCAAAGCAGCACTTATACACAGCCTGATTTGAATTTCGAATGACTTCCCTTGAGTCCAGATTCTGTTGTCACGTGATCATCTTTTACAGATCTTATTGGCTCTAATAGACTAGTCAATAGTGTCTATCGTCACCTTAAGGCCAAGTGCAATGCCCATTGGCTCATTTGATTTCCCTCGCTTATGTCATCCACTACAATTCCATTGTTTTGTCGCTTCCTCAGTTTTGTTAAATTTTCTCTCACCACTGGAAGAATATGTATCATGAAGTACCTGGATATTTTGCAAAGGAAATACTATTGATGAAAAGTGTCTTGGAATGTTATGTTCCATTGGATGGTAAGGTCAAATTCTTCATTTTCGATGTTATGTGGCATATCCAGTAATACTGTAAAAAGACTTTTGAATTATATGAAGCATCTTGGAAACTGGAAAGTTCATTTCTGCCTTTAGCAGAAATCAAGGGTATCCATATGGTACCATTTTCCATGGAAACAGAAATAGATATTAAAAAAAAAAAAAAAAAATGATGAATACCAGACCCAAATTAAAGAAGTAACCAGATATTTTACAAATCCACTACCCACCAAAATATAGTTATAGGCCTCACATTTAGGGAGGGAGGGAAAGAGGGAGAGGGAGATAGAGAGCAAGAGATAGAGAGCAAGAGAGAGAGAGAGAGAGAGAGAGAGAGAGAGAGAGAGAGAGAGAGAGAGAGAGAGAGAGAGAGAGAGAGAGAGAGCAAGGGAGGGAGGGAGAGAGAGAGGGAGAGAGA
>NC_051423.1:31522378-31532378 GCF_015228065.2 Penaeus monodon | reverse complement strand
AGAGTCACATGAGGGTTCATACAAAGGAGAGACCCTATAAATGTGAGGTTTGCTATAAAGCATTTTCTCAAAAACACCATGTAGAAAAACACATGGGAGTGCATACTAAATTGAAGTCAAGTATCAGCAAGTCTCAGCCATCTGAAAGAGGAACTATCAGAGAAGAAACGCCATAATTATTTTAAACAAAAGTTTATCATTTTATTTTCACATTAACACAGAATTTTGCTGGCCCTATTGTAAATGCCTTTTCCATTAGAAATGCAACTTTCTCATTTATTATTTAAAGTATGTATCCTCCCAAGACTTTTTATATTATATTGTAGTGTCTTGCATCAAAATTTTACTGTAGCGTCCCAAGAGGACCAGCTTTCTGATTCCTCTCCACCTTTCTTCATATCTGTTTTCATTTTTATTCATTGTTTTAGTTTATTTCATTTTCTGTGTTAATTAAATTGCTAGTAATTTAGCCCTTCCGTATAGGTATTGAGTTTTTGCCTTTACTTGTTTTATTATTTATGATGTAATCACCTATTTATATATTATTAAGGATTCAACCAATCAGCTTTTACTTCTAATGTTGAGTTGCTAAAGACAAAAGTAGATGTGGTTTTATCCTCCAAAAAAGGAACTTCAGTGCAAGAAACCTAAGTGAAGTATCTGGGGCCTTCCTATAGAGTTTCTAAAAAAATAACTATCTGCATGGCTGCTTAGGTGTTGCTCAATTTCAAACAGAACCAAGGGTGTAATAATACTGCAGGGATAGTATTCCAGGTAGGGAATTGCGCCTTATTCTTTTACTGCTGTGAAATTCATGATCCCAGATACAACAGTTTTAATTTGTGCAATAGTGGAAGTAGGATGTGTGAACATATATGCACAGGTATTTGCTGTCCAATTCAGGCATTTATGCAAATTTGAAAATCTGAAAACTCTACACTTTGAATGGGATGGGTTACCAAAATATATATGTATATATGTGAAGGGGCTCTAAATGACAACATAATTTCACAATGTCATAAAAAATGCTTCCATTTTCATACTCCACAAGAATCTCTGAACATGTTCTTTTTTTTTCTTTTTTTTGTTCATGATAATTTTTCATTTTACAAAAGTTTTGTTATACCTTGATCTTAACTTTTTTTTTTATCTGAGACTAATATAAATACTATTATATGGCATACTAATAATATAAATACTGTTATATGTATACATATTTGTATATATTGTTAATTAAAGCATTCAGTTCATACTAGACTCTCATTCTCTATTAATATTATATTTATGTCCAGGAACTAGTGAGTAATATTATATATATATATGTGTGTGTGTGTGTGTGTGTGTGTGTGTGTGTGTGTGTGTGTGTGTGTGTGTGTGTGTGTGTGTGTATAGATATAGATATAGATGTACATACATATATATATATACATATATATATATATATATATATATATATATATATATATATATATATATATATATATATATATATATATATATATATATATATACATATATGTATATATTATATTTATGTATATATATATATTTTATGTATATATATGTATATATATGTATATATATATATATATATATATATATATATGTATATATATATATATATATATATATATATATTATATATATATATATATATATATATATATATATATATATATATATATATATATATATATATATATATACACACACACATATATTTGTGTGTGTGTGTGTGAATGGTTAAACACACTGCCTTGTTGAAGTTAGTTAGAAAAAAAAAATACATTGCATAAAACAAGATTTATTGAAATTGAAACATCTTCAGGTCTGAAGAGGTGCTTTCATCCCAGCCCTCAAGATCCTCCTCCATCCTAACCCTTACATTCCCAGGCATTACCAAGAGGCCCTTCAGAGCCCGTGAAGGGAAGATGTCACCATTTTGCTGTCTGACAAGTGCAACTCGGCAGTGGTTCTCAACCGTGTCTCTTACTTGCAGAAGGCCTGGGACCTGTTGGATGATGATTCCACTCCAAGAACACATTGCTCCCACCTTCCACCATCACCTGAAAGAGCTAGCATCCTATTTTCTGGAGGCAAATCTCTACTAAAGGTTCAAGGTCATCAACCCACTCATTTCTATGGGCTTCCCAAACCATTAAGATGCCCGTGCCTCTATGCTCCACCAGCTCCTGTGACGCACCCTCTTGGCAAAGTCTCTCATTCCTTTCTCGGCACCTTCTCTCCTGCTCACCTTCGCCACTCTCAAGATTTCATCTCCTGTGTCTGTGGTGTCTCTGTGGTGATGAGCTTGGATGTCAACTCCCTGCTTAAGGTTCCATTTGATGATGTCCTCGCTTTCCTTCAGAGGATCCTCGTCTCCCTCTGCCCACCGACATCTTTGAGGACTGCTTCTATTCCCACACGTTGCCATGGGCTCTCCCCCTTCTTCAGTCTTGGCAAATCTGTTCATGGAGTTCTTCAAGTCTGAGCTTCTCCCTTCCATCTCCCTTCATCCTTCAGTTTGGCTGAGATAGATGGATAATATCTTTGCTCTCTGGCCTCATAACCCTGCCCTTTTCTCGATGCAGCTGAACTCTCTCCTTCCATCCATTCCATGGTGGTATGGAAGGTTGACAACAAGCTCCCTTTCTTGGACACCCTTATACTGACCTCTTCTCCTTATCTATACATGGGAAATCCATGCACAGTGGTTTGTACATATGCTTCTTGTATCATCCACTCCATGTGAAGAGAGATGTTCCTCCACCTGGATGGAGTCGTTCATTCTCCAAATTGGGCTACTCTCAACACGTTCTCGACGCCGTTTTATCCCGGGTGCGGCCTACCTTCTACCATGACTCCTCTCCTAAAGAGAGTCCTCATTTCTATTTCCTTAGTTCATCCTACACTGAGATCTAATCTCTACGTCGCCGTTGATACTTCTCAACTGCAGGCTTATCTTTTGCCAGGTGAACACTCTCCGTCGCAACCCGGTCCGTACTAGCCCTCCCTTTACCTCGAAGTGGGCACCTGTGCTGTTTCTTGTGCCTCCTGCAATAAGCAGTACTTCCTAAGCAGTCTTCCTAAGCGTTTGTCTCCGTATAAGTACGTAGTATCCAGGGGACACATCAGCAACGCCCTCCTCTGACATCAGTGGGATATTCTCCATCAGATGGATTGATCAGCTGCACGAATTATCTTCCCTTCCGCTGATGTCCACGCTTGCAGATTCGTGTAATCCTCCTTAATCAAGCCGCTGCCCAATTTCAACTTGAACAGCGGCTTTTCTCCAGACGACAATTTCCTCCCTTTCCACAACCTCCGCCTTCTCCCTTATGTTGGCTATCCTTTGCATAGACCGCCTAACCTCCCTTCGCTTCTGTTTGTCTGTCCTCATCTGCTCCGTTTTACCGCGTTGCCTTTCCTCTCTCTCTTTTATACTCCCTCCTCTCCCATTCCTCTTCAGACCTGAAAATGGAAGCCAGGAGGACTCCGAAACTATTTTCTCATTTTCAATAAGTCTAGTTGGGGTTGGATTTATATATATATATATATATATATATATATATATATATATATAAATATATATATATATATATATATATATATATATATATATATATTATAATATATCTTCTTCTTTTAACGGTAGGTTCATGTCTGAGCAGATGTAATATACATATATATTACATCTGTGTGTGTGTGTGTGTAAATATAGATATACACATAAAAGTATGTATATATGTATATATATATATATATATATATATATATATATATATATATATATATATATATATATATACACACACATATATATGTGTGTATATATACATACAGACATGCGCGCACGCATTTCAATTTTCAAAGTTCCTCACTTATTTCTCTTAACAGGGGGCTTCGCCTCCTCTAACCCCCTTTTTAGGGGTCTGCCGCCCCCTACCCCCGCCTGGGATAGCAAATCTTCACCTCGTACTCACGGCAACACGACCAACGCGCGACCAACGGCCTGATAATCGGAAATTTGACCACTTTTGATTTTATCATCTCAAACCTTTATCATATGTATATAGATAATTTTTTTTTTTTTTCTTGTTTTTTCTTATTCGTTTTCTTTCCTTTTTTGTATTGATGTTGTTGTTCACATTTCTTTTTATCACATGTTTTGAACGTAATTTGTATGCTTATTACAGTATTTGGTCATGTCTGGTACATTCGTTAAGTCATTAGACCAAAGAGTTAGAAAGACAGACAGTAAATAGATTCGTGGCTATGTAAAGAGGAGAAGAAACCCCGATGCTCTGAATGTGGGTCTGGCACCCACTCATATCGAAGTTGTACCATCACACATAAAAAATGTCTGAACTGCGGTGGGGAACACTGAACTTTTGCCAACAGCTGCCCCATCCGGAAAGAGGCTGGAAAAAACTCTCAGGAGGAGAAAGAAAAGGAGGCTAGACCTCTAAAAGCAGTATCTCAAAAGACTGCACAAGCTACAGTTCAAGCAACCACCAACGCCTGGAAACCCCTCATTAATCAGGTCCGCAAAGACATCAAGGAACAAAGTGAAAAAACATCCTCAAAAACAGAACCCACGGTGCATTTAGTCCTGCCTAACAATCTGTCAAAGGAAATTATGGTAGTTTTGCTGCACGCCCACCTCCAAAACATCATCAGTCCCGAACGAGGATTTAGGGAGCATGCCAGGGAGGCCCTGAAAAGGAACAACCTCCCTGACCTGACCTAGGGGAAGCTGACTCCTGGGGGATCCTTAGAGTGGTTCAACCTCCCCCTCCTCCCCACAGTCAGGAAACCCTCTGAAACGGCTTCTCACATCCAAGCCTTAGAGACACAGCTAGATCAGATCTCTCCTACCACCCCTACAAACACTGCAACCCCTGCTCTCGACACCTCAGTCAGGCCCAAGAAGCAGCAAGCTGCCATCATCCTCCAAGAAGGACGCCTTGCCAGCACCGCTACAGGCACAGCCTAAAGCAACGCCCCCAGCAGAGCTGGCAACCCCAGTCTCAGTTGACCCTTATGATCCCGAAGACCATGATACCTCTTTCGTGGGGGATGATGGGCTGGAGAGGCTAATGGACGGCACGGCGAAATACCCTAAATTCTATGGTATCAGACTCTTCGCCAAAAACCCTGAAACATACAAGTACTCTGACAGACAGGAAATCGGCCAAGAAATCGAAAAAGGACGAATCAGGTGGCTTTTCTCTAAGTAAGAGCAATATAACATGGGCATAGCTGCTAAACTCCACGAACACCTCATACAGGGAAGCATCCTGGTAACCAACAGGATGATTGAAAGACACCCTGACATCACCAAAATACATAACGTACACCTTGCCATAACCAAGAATCCAGCACGCAAACATGATAAACAACATATCACTACACTCACGCCTCACAGTCATCCAACATGTTTTACACTGGACAACACGCAAAAATGAACTCTGCAACTCATACAGAAAACATGACCCACACATCATCCTCATAAACAGCCATGGGCTCAGTAACACTACTCCACTAAAGATCTACCCATACACTATCTATTCTTCAAACAAATCACAAGAAAGAAGCGACGGCGTAGCAATTGCGATCAAAAATGACATCTCTCACAAAATCATAAATAACTTCACTTCGGACCTTTTGGCAGTCGAAGTAAACACACCACAAGGACCCATTATACTGGTACCACTTCACATCCCACCTCGAAGACCTTACATCCCAGAACATAACATTTTGCAGCTCCTGAGACGCAACAAACCAATATACATCATGGGAGACTAACGCAAACCACACACTCTTTGGATACAACCAAACCAACGCAGTAGGCAGAGGCCTGGCCTCCTACATACAAGGAAGACACACACCTCGGTTCACACACACCAACATATATTGCATATAACACAACAACAACACCTGACATAGTACTTTCCAACCACAGAGCACACCTACACTATCATATATCAACAGACCCCCCCCCCCAATCCCTTGCCCGTTGTTGTCGTGGGGGGCTTAGGATGCGGAGACTGGGACCCAATGATGGGGAACTCTCCAACCTTGGGACTCAGCCCTCGACTCAACTAATTTTGCATGGTCTTTATTTTCCTTCCCACTTTTCGTTTCTGTCCCTTCACCAAACCCTTCTGCTATCCACCTCCTAAGGTGTGAGAGCCGTGCTGAAAGGATGAAAGGCTGACTTTGTGCCAGTCCTGAACGGCCTGAGGGAGCCATGGGCACGGTATTCCCCTGATTTTTATCTAACCCTTACCCCTCAAGGGGACCCTGAGGGGTGGACTGTTTTTATCCCCAACATAATCCAGGCTTACCATGGCCAGTAATGAAAACTTATCTCCACTATTAGGGGCAATGAGGCTTGCCCCTTTATCAAATAGCCCCAAAGATGTAAACCCACCCGATTCCCTGACCCCAGGCTCTCCTTTGACCACGGCTCCGAACACTGCAACAACTACCCCCTCATCAATGCCTACTAGTACAATAGCCAACAACCAATCCTTAAGGAACATTTCCACTCTCCCAGCACGCTCAACTTCATCACCTCTACCCCCACAACCTCCAACATCAACCACCCCATCCTCCCTTATTAATACCTTACAGCCTTATTGCCCACCTCCCCATAACACTACCTCCCTCAACACTACTCCATCGTCACGCACCCGCCCTTCGACTGCCCCTATCACTACAACAATATTGAATACCCTCTTCAGCGCAGCCAAATGGGACCGATTTTTCGTGATCCCTCCCACAGCTCCCTACTCTGACAACTCCCTTCTCTTCCAACAATGTCTCCAAAAACAAGTAGGTAAAGCCAACTGTGGCGGCCCCCATAATGTATTTTATAGGGGCTGTCCCACCTACAAATTTGAGTCTGAGGTAGCAACTCTCAGATTCAAACTTGGACTCACACTACGTGAAGCCAGACAAGAAGCACGTCGACGTGGTTTCTCTCTTACTCCTTATTCCAGTAATACTGCTCATTCTACCAATTCTCCTAAACCCACCCCCCCTACATCTAAACCCCCCTCTTCTACCTCCTACCTTCCCCAGTCAAACTCTTTTGCCATCCTAAATCCAGACACTCCAATCTCTACTACAGATATTTCAATCACCACCACAACCCCAACACCTTCCCCTCTCCCTCCTCGCACTACCTGTAACAGACAGAACAAACGTTCCACCCCCTCTTCCCCTACCACACAATCACCTCCACCTTCCTTTACTCCTTTGCTTGAGACACCAGTCCTCTCTTCCCCCCCTCACAAGAAATCCTATATCCCCAAAACTCCCAAACCAACTCCTTAGAAGAAACCATTGAAAATATTCAAGATTACCTAATGAAAACTGACACTCAACCTCCAAATCTTACAACTCCTGCTCCTTCCACACTCCAAGTAACTGCTGATATCCATCCTCCTCCTAACGATATCCCCCCTACACCCAATCCTCCTACCCCCTCCCAACACAGCCCATCCCCCCCGACCCCAACCCCGCCCACATTATCCCTCCCACCATCCCTCTATCCCTTCCACTCCCTCCTGGATACACACGTGAATCCCTTATGTCACAAGTATCCCCTTCCTCAAACCCTCCATCTCCTAATACCCCTCCTAGTAGAACACCAACTCCCACACCTCTCCCATCTCAGACCTCTCAGTCCTTTTCCCACCCTCTAGCTGCTTCCCCCCAAAATCAGTAAAGTAGAACTATCCTTCATTGGAATATTCGCGGTTTCCGCTCCCACAGACCTGACCTTCGTCATATCCTTTCCTCTTATAGTCCATCTATTGTATGCCTTCAAGAGACCTTTCTAACACATCCTCCAATACCAATCCCCAATTATCATTTTGTCTCATCCCCACATTCCCCTTATGTCTCATCCATACTTATCAATCAGAAAACACCTTATGTCACACCTCCCTTTCAAACCAATGTCCCTTGCACAGTTATCCGTATCTTCCTTCATCGTTGGATCACAGTGATATCAGTCTACTTCTCCCCATCCCACCCCATTGACTTTGTTGCTTTTGAAAATCTAATTTCCCAACTTCAACCACCTTTCCTCATAGTTGGTGACTTTAACTGCCGCCACACTCTATGGGGTGATTCTATCACAAACTCCCGAGGCCGATCTCTAGAGCGCTTCCTCTCCACAGCTGACCTTACTATACTAAATTCAGATCGCCCCACACACTTTGATACACGCACGCAATCTTTTTCATGCATTGACCTCGCTCTATGCTCCCCTTCTTTTCATTTAGATTTCCACTGGTCAGTCTTAGACCACTTTCCCTATAGTGACCACTTTCCAGTTCTCCTTTCTCCTACTTCATACGTACCACTCCCTAACTCCCCACGCTGGTGTTTTGACAGAGCTGACTGGCATACGTGCAGCCTGGAACAGTTACCGCTACAAGAGAGGTACTCCAAATCAACTATCAGCCCTTATCTCCTTTAAAAGAGCATCTGCCTATCTCCGTCGTACAATCCGGAATAGTAAAACAAATAGCTGGCGAAATTATGTTTCATCAATTACATCCTCTACATCTATCTCAAATGTTTGGCGCCGAATCCATAAACTATCAGGCAAACATCCCCCCCATCCTGCCCCTGTCCTCCATATTCGAAATACCCTCATTTCTGATCCCCTCCAAGTCGCTAATGAACTGGGTGATTATTTCAGCCAGGTCAGTAGTGGTTCTCACCTATCTTCTATTAAGACCACCAGAGAACGTACCCCCATTACCTTCACCCCATCCTCTGATGAGTCCTATAATGCCCCATTTTCTTCCTCTGAACTCATTGCTGCCCTACAATCGTGCCGTAACACTCATGAAGGCCCTGACGGTATTCACTACCGTATGCTCCGGCAACTCCCATCTTCCTCCTTATCCTTCCTATTAAAGATTTACAACCACATTTGGACATCAGGAAATTTCCCTTCTAATTGGCGAGAAGCTCTTATCCTTCCCTTCCTGAAACCCAATAAATCGGGTACCCTTCCTCAAGACTATCGCCCCATCGCACTAGCTAGCTGCTTGTGCAAACTATTTGAGCAAATGGTGAACTTCCGCTTAATGTGGTATCTTGAATCTCACAATCTTCTCTCTCCTTCCCAATTCGGTTTTCGCCGTGCCAGAAGCACAGCTGACCCCCTTGCTCATTTTGAGACATATATTACATCTGCATTAGCACGCCATGAATCCGTACTAGTTTTTTTTTTTTATCTAGAAAAAGCATATGATACGACATGGCGGTACCATATCCTCCAACAATTGTCCTCTCTAGGCATACGTGGAAACATGGGTGTCTTCATAAAGTCCTTCCTCTCCCAACGCACTTTCCAGGTCAAAATCGCCTCTGCCACATCATCTTTCTTTCCCCAAATCGAAGGTGTCCCACAAGGCAGTGTGCTCAGTACCACTTTATTCCTTCTTGCTGTTAATGATATTGTCTCAGTTTTACCACCAGGAGCCCGGTCATCACTATATGTTGATGATTTAACCATCTATGCCTCTGGCACATCCATACCAAATCTCTACCAATTTCTTCAATCTGCAATCTCATCAGTATCTTCCTGGGCCACAAACCATGGCTTCCGCTTTTCTACCTCTAAATCTTTCTCCATTCTTTTCTCTCGCTCACGTGTAGGTCCTCTACCCCCACTCTTCTTATATGGCACTCCACTCCAATGCCGTTCCTCTGGCAAATTCCTAGGTGTCATTTTTAACTCCAAACTGTCCTGGCGAGACCATATTCTACACATTAAAGAAAAAGCTCTCCGCCGTCTTCGAATCTTAAAAACTCTCTCCCATATATCATGGGGCTCAGATCGCAAAACTCTCCTTCATCTTCATGTTACTTTGATCCTCTCCACTCTTGATTATGGATGCCATATCTACTCCTCTGCCTCAACTTGCTCTCTCCCATCTTGATACTCGCCTCACTTGTCTCCTTCAGC